>NW_021318661.1:280380-321953 GCF_001605985.2 Dendrobium catenatum
TTGGTCGATAATTACGCTAGTTATGGTATCGTTTGGTAATAATGAGGAATACCGCTCTAATATGAACGATCAAATATCAAGTTATACCGAGCAATATCGAGTAATACCGAGTATAAAAATACAATAGTTTTGTCTAGAAAAAACTCGGTTATATCTTCCCGTCTCTGTTGGTATTAGACTTGGTATATCGGCCTCGTATACCGGACTCGGTATATGTCTTGTGTCTTCAATAATGACTTAGTGTTCCTCGTTAATTTTGGTATTGCTCGGGTATTCTCATTTGTGTGTGCGGATCTTAATGCGAGTTGCGCAGTGCAAAAGATGGAACGTCCAGCTCTTGGGACCGTACGTTCCATCTGCAGGATATGTAGCATACCAAAGTTATGGCCGCGATGGAACGAGAGCTTCAACACCATATCCGCCAGCTTGAGTTGGGCCGACCTCTACGGGCACCATCGGGGGCTGCTCATATAAACCTGACCCTGCTTGCGGCGCGAGAGCGAGAGACCTCGCGACAAGATTCTCTACTCAACATCTATAAAGCCAAACCTATCCTAGAACGCCCGCAGGTATAAATACTTGATCGGACGCGCGTCTACACACTGCAGCCTCCCAGAAGTAAGTCTATTTAACTATGTTTATACATTATTTACACCGGCGAGAGCCGGAGCGTGGTTTTTTAATATTATCATTATTAACTATTCAATTATTGTTTAAATATTACTAGTCATTATACATCATAGTTTCTCTTATTCTTTCTTCCTTCGGAGTGCGGACGATAAATTCTAGTAATTATCCATCATTATTTCAAACTTTCTCTCGGAGTGCGGACGGGGAGAACCGTCCGCAAAGCATTGCGGTACCCTATAGCGTTACTCACCTCGGAAATAACATATTCGCTGGCGAGTTGCTGGGTACCGCTAGGTACCACAGTGCCCTCGTGTAGCGAGGTGGTGCGCAGCTCTGCAACTTAATAAATTTTCATAATGTGCTGTGTGGAAAGAAAGCAAAAAAAAAAGGAAGTATAAAAAAAAGGGAAAAAAAGAAAGTGCAGAGTGCGCACCATCTACACAAGCATTGGATACCTAGCGGTACCCAGCAGTACCGAGTGAAGTAACGCTAGGTACCCAATGCTTGTGCGGACGGTTCTCCCCGTCCGCACTCCGAGAGAAAATAAGAAAACTATGATGATAATGCTAATTTTAACAATATTAATAGTAATAATAATAATAACTTGTAATAATGGTAAACAGAGTTAAATAGACTTATTCGGCTGCAGTAGAGGGCCGATCAAGTATACCTGCGGCTAGGATAGGTTTGGCCTTATAGATGTTGAGTTAGGACTTGTGCGGGTAGATTGGCCGCAAGCAGGTCAAATGGGCTGATGGGTTGTAGAGGTTCGGAAGCGGCGGATGGGTTGAAGCTCTGTCCACGGAACTTTTATTACATCTGGTGAACGTACGTAGAGCTACGTTCGGCCGCATTAAGATCGCACGCACAAAATGAGAAATACCGAGCAATACCAAAAATAACGAGAAAATATCATTATGTGAAGACAAAATACCGAGTTATACCGAGCAATACCAAGTAATACCAAAAAATACCGAGTTTTTTCTAGAAAAAACTCTGTATTTTTTGGTATTACTCGATATTGCTCGGTATAACTTGATATTGATCTTCATAGAGCGGTATTCCTCATTATTACCAAACAATACCTAACAATACCGACCAAATATCAAGCAAAAACTGAGTAACAATCCTCTGACCGAATGTAGATAAACGTCCGGTCAGAGGACGTAATAAAAATTCCTGTCCACGAGAGACTGTCGGGTCTGGAGGAGATCGTGGCTTGCGGCAGGAGGATCGAAGGGAGATCGGTAAGAGCTTAATTGGGTTTGCGGTCAGCTATGAGTACCATATTTTGAAGCAACTCATATATTCTGTTATATAAAACAAGCACCATGAAAGGAAACATTTTTTCCTACATTTATTTATGTTAATTGGGATTAGGCTAAGAATTGAACCCTAAACATAACAAATATTAAAATTATTTCAATATACCTCAAAATAATGTAATAATAAAATAATAATGATATTTTCACTAATCTTATGTAATACTTTAAATCATGAACTTCCAAAAATGATTATTTTAAATATAATTTTGAAGCATCATATTTTATTTATTTATAAAATATTCAAGTTCAAGTAACATTAATATTTAAATCAATAATTCAAAAACATAAATCATAAAGTGGTTGAACTTGTTGAATCCTCTAATTTTCTATTACAGCCACTTTACAAAATCAAAAGCTCAAAAAATGGTTATATATTTAAAGCAGCCGGTTTATCCAAAATCAGGCCGATTCTCCTGTTCAACCATCATTTCTGACCACCTCTGGGCCAATTCTATACATAAGCAATTGTTCAGCAGGACCGGTTTACAACCGAACCGGCCAGACCCCTCAGTCCAGTCCAGTCCAAATTTTAAAACCAGAAGGGGCTGGATGAAATCAGCTAATACACTTGGCATCTGAGTAGCTGAATCCGAGTTCTACTAAACTTAGGAAGGCCAGCAGCACAGCTCTATAAGAGCTTAGGTTCTGTTTGGAGAAAGCTTTACTCAAACGGAAAAAAAGGCTAATTATACAAATATACATGGTTTGGAGAATCAAGGTAATGCAACATCTCTCATTCCATTTCATGTCACTTCTACCTGCTATTATTCTATGCAGATACCGGACGGTTCTCCCGTCCGGTTACGCGCTCCGTACTGAGCACGATACTTTTTTAGAGTGATGCGGCGCATTTTTATTGGTCTCCGGACGCTCCGGACTCCGCACAGAATAATAAATCCACTTCTACAGGTTTCTGATATTCTAAAAAAAAAAAAACCTAAAATCTATGGGTCCATCATTATTCAAATATGATATAAAAGACAAAATATTTGTATCCTATATAATTGACATATGGAGCAAAAACAAGCTCCACTGTGCAGATCTTGCTTAAACCATAAGCAAGCTGCAAAAAACAAAAATAAAAACATTTAAAAAAAAAAAAAAAGCTGAAACTATTGCTCGCTGAATCAACTCAAGGGACTTGACTACACCAAGCTTACTATGGAGGATACAATTATCTTTAAAAGAAAACCAAAAGAATAAAAAAGGATATGCAAGCACTATACTGAAAGACTATATTTGAATGAGATGAGAGTAAAAGGCAGGCTTATCTATGTCTTGTATGAGAACCGCGTATAGTCACACCATGCAAAAATTTCGTATAGCCAAAAAAGCTAAGTTTGCCATCAGCAGGTCGGATCCAATCACGCACATTGGAATAATTTGCTGGAGTAAGGTTCATCTCCTACAAAATCAAATTGAGATTAGTGAATTTGAAGGACATAAAGGCTTCATTTGGGACGACTTTCTTACTGCTTTTTAAAATGACTTTCTAGTTAAAAAATTTAAATTTTTGTACTAGAATGTCGCTTTAAGAAGCATGAAGAAAATCGTCCCGAATGAAGCCAAAGTCTTTGATCTAATCATAAGTAGAAAATGGGCAAGAAATCTATTATTACTCGAGCCAGCTCCTCAACTGAGATGACCCGATTACCCTCCTGCTCGAAATACTCAAATGCTGTAGCTGCAATCTGCTCCCATCTTTCCACCGCCTCCAACTGATAAGGGCTGACTGCTGCGGCACAAAACTCTTCAAAGTCCATCTTTTTGTATGAGAGGGGCTCCAACTGAGATGTTATCACAACCAGCCTATGTTATAAACTTCCAATAGAAATAAGATAAGATAACATAAATTTTTTACAAATTATTCAAATAAATTAAATTTATAGCATTCATATTAAATTGTATTAAGCCAAAAAACTATCTATCACATTTTGTTGTGTTCTATATTCCAATATTTGGCTAAAAAGCTTATATCAAGATAGTGGGATAAAGGCTTGGTGTTATTGTATGATTAAGTAATTTAAGTTTTTAGGAAAATCAATAATATAATGTCATTATATATTCCATTTTCATCATCATCCATTGATGAAGTATAATAAACTATGTTAGTTTATTTTCATTTTTTTGGGATTTATTTAAATCACGATTTTGAATAGATTTTATTTATGTTATGATAATTTCTCCATTTGAATAATTTTGGGAAATTTGAAGGATGGTTTTAATTTCAAATTTGATCTTATATGTAACCATATTACTATAAATAGCATGGAGAGTTATAAATATATTGGAGAGGTTGATGTTTTTTAGACTAGATATTGTTTTTCCTCTTCATAATGAATTTCACTAGCTCTAGAAATAGTTAATGACCTTCGATTCTTGCTCTAGCAATATTGCAATTCCTTCATGTAGAGTTCTTTATAGCCCAAAGAACTTGATGAAATATGATAAATTAGACTTAAGTTATCATTAATATTTTAGATTTTTTTTAAATCAAGATTTATTATGTTTATTTTATGCTAACTTATTATTTTAGATAACTTTAGATAGTTTGGAAAATAATAGATTTGATTAATTCAATCTTATCTGTAACCCTATTTATAAATAGGAGAATTATTCCTTTGGTTACGAATAGGAAAATTATGCCTTCTAACAAATGAATTAACTGACAATATGAATTTAGATCATAGATTTATTATAGACAATCCTTTATTCCTACCTACAAGTCTACAACGGTTCCTTATTCTTCTTCCTTTCCTCCCTAATGCAAAACATAGTATTGATTAATGAAGGACCTGTCACAAGATTAAGAATTAAAATGCATTGATCGAGATCAAAGAATACAAATCATGAAGCATATGATTGATCAAAAGCATGAAAAAATTAGACTACAAAAATTGCAAAACTTTTTTCAATTTCAAAATTTAAGCATTAAATTTTGAATTTTTAAATCTTAAAAATATATGTAGGCTTAGAATATTATTTCCTTCCTTCAGAATTATTACAGAACTCTTTAGCAGTATGTTTGATTGGCTAAAGCAAATACTTATATTCAAATTGAAGCTTGATTAAAAATAGGTAGTTGGAGTGGCTTACCACTGTCTCCCCATCTTTGGGTGGTTAACCCTTTTTCTCTCATTTTCCACTTTTTTTTTTCAAATTTTGAATATTTTATAGTTGATGAAATGTTTAAATAATTGCTAGAGATAAATGAAAATCTTTTTGGATAATTGAAAAAATTTGAGAATTATTATTTTAATAGCAATAGACCTAGTGAGAAGATTGTGACTTTGGGTGATCAAGTCATAATAAGAGTACACATTTGAGATAATTTGGATCTATTGTTCAGAGTGATGGTGAAATAGATAGGGATATTATCGGCAGGATTCAAGTTGGATGGTTGAAGTGGAGGAATGCATTGGGCTTGTTGTGCGATAGAAAAGTCCCCCTCAAACTTAATAAAAAATTCTATAAGATGGTGGTGAGACCTGCAATGTTTTATGGTGCTGATTGTTGGCCATTAAAAGAGAAACATAATACTAAGTTAAGTGTTGCAGAGATGAGGATGCTTAGGTGAATAAGTGGTTTTACCCTTAAAGATATGATATGAAATGAGCATATATGTGAAAAGGTTGGAATAGCTCCAGTGGAAGATAAGATTAGAGAGAATCGCCTTAGATGGTTTGGTCACATTAAACGGAGGTCTTCCGATGATCCGGTTAGGAAAGTTGCGGTTTTAGATTTGACTTGTGCTAAGAAAGGTAGAGGTAGACCTAAAAAGACTTGGTTAGAAAATATTAGAATGATATTTTTCTATTAGATTTAAATGAGAATTTGACTTTTAATATGACACAATGGCGAAAAAGGATTGATGTAGCCGACTCCACGTAGTGGGACAAAGGCTTGATGTTGTTGTTGTTATTATTGTAAGGTTGGAGCTTGGTAGTCACCTTTTAGTTTCACCGAGTTAGGAGATGTAGGTTATCTCAACTATTCTTGTGCTCTTCATTCCAATGCCACCATAAACCATATATTCATCATTCTCAGTTCCTAAAACATCTTCAATTTCTTTCCAATGCTTCAAAATACTCCAAATCTCACTAAAAACGAGCCATAAAGCAATGATATAAACTTAGACTTGAAATCGTGATCTTGTAATAGGCATAAAATTAATTCTTCTCTAATTCTTGATCTTGTAATAGGAGCTTCATAATAAACATGATGTTCTACATCACACCCTGCCTCCCTGTATGGCATTCTTTTATTTGACTACTTGATATAAAACAAAGATATAAATTTTAAAGCATCATATCTATGAAGAAGAAAATTTATTTTTACTTCTGCTTCCATAAACTTTATAAAGCAAGGAAAAATTTTAATTGACTCCCAAAGGCTTGGAATGTAATCAAAGAATGATTTCAATATATAATCTATGGCACCATAGTTTGATAACTTACGAATAAATTCTATGCTTGACCAACCACCTACCTTCACTTATGAAAATTTCACTCCTCTTTCTCTTCCTAAAATTATGACACCCCTAAAATTCAAATTCAAGATCAAATTTCAAAGCACTGAGAAATTATATCATTTATTCGAGGCAATTTCAAAATTCAAATTTAATAAAACTCTCTTCTTTGAAATAATGCTTAAATTAAAAAAGGAGTTAATCCAATAATACATTATTGGAGGCAATTTCAAATTTAAAATTTAATAAGTATATGGCTGGCCCATCAAGAAATTTAGGTGTAATAAAAAATATGCTTGGATTAAATGATGTAAGTTGCTTGTGCATTTTGCTTAGCCTAGGTGGTTCTCTCCTATAGGGACTCCGATAAGTTGCCTATAAAATAATATATGTATTTTATTTTAATCATAAATGAGGAATGCATTTCTCCTTCTTCCATACTTTGCATTTCTTTTCCATGGTTCATGGCGCCGTTATCTTCACTCTACCTATATATTTCCTGCATGTTTAGACTCGACCTCCACTCTTTATTCTAGTATAGCCAAGATCCACTCATACCATTCTCTGATATCAAAATGATAAGGAATGAATGGTGATGGTGACTGAAAACATATTTTCTTGTTCTAAAGGTAGAAAAATCACTAAATACCTGGTGGCTGAATAAAAAGAGATTGGGCTTTGAGAAATTGCCAGGATGTTGGGGACCTGGGGTTGTTGCTAGCAGAAAATAGTAAACATATCTTGTCATTGGAGAGCTCAGTTGTAAGGTAGGACATGCAATTGAAGATACAAGTATAAGAGGCAACGACAATGATATCAAGAATTAATTCTTCAAAGGCTTGGGTGCCATCCAGGTGCCCATAACTTACATTGCATAAATCGGGTATTAAAATGGATTTGAGAATGCAGCAATTTGACAATAGCAGTAAAAGCATAGTGGATACAATATAATCAAGACATGGTGCACCCAAGGTAACTACGTAGAAAATACCAATTTGCCGTGAGAATGGAATTAGGAGAAGATTTTAAAAAATAAACAGCAGCGGGGAAAATAATAAATGCCATACCGTATTCAGGATGTCTGGAACCTTAGATTCCTTCATAGCACCGGTCGCATTCTGTTGAAGGGCCTGCAATGAGTTCAAAATATATAAGACAGTCAGAATGCAAAAAACATGTACAGATTAAATTAGAAATTAGTTGAACCAAATGTCTTCTTTAATGGCAAAGAGAGATTGGAACTACATGAACTGACCGTTCGAAAATTGTCTAGGGAAACACGGCCATCTTTACTAGGTTCCAGTAGCTGAAACTGTGACCTTATATATATAAGCTCGTCTTCAGTTAATGCCTTAGACAAAGCCTGCAAATAATTGAAACAATTAAAACTCGATATCTGACAACTGACAAATTTGTACATATCTAACGTAAAAGAAAGTAAAGTAAATAAAACTAGGAAACTTAGCGACAATTGTAATGATTTAATGCGAAACCTTGAATGATTCATACATAATGAAAGTCTTGGCCTTAACCAGAGTATCTACAGTATTTTGATCAAAACATAATGATTTTCTTATACAAAGTGCCACAAATATCCATGAGTTGCATTATATCTGAGGTGGATTGAAATTCACATCCTAACACACAAGAAAATTGAAAAAATTAAATGAGTAACTTTAAGAAATACAACAGAGCATCAGGTCTCCAGTGGTCACTGAAACCAGCATCATGTTACACGCAAGCATTAGTGATGAGTTTCGAGGTTTCACATTGGCATTCTAATATCCCATACCACACATTCTAATGGACACAAAATATGTCCGAAACATAAACAAAATTTGGGAAATTACAATGGAGGAGAAATGATTATGGTTTCGTTTGGGACGGCTTTCTTTCTGCTTCTTAAAGCAGCTTTTTAAGACAAAAATTAATTTTTTTTACCATAAAGTTGGGAAGCCCATATTAAAACAAATATGACCCCAAGGTTTCAAATAATGCCAAGAGAAAGATCGTGACAGTAATATAGCATAGATGGTGTTCAGATCATGGCAATTTTTAAAGAGATTCAATGCATCATGATAATTGTTACAATTACAAGATCACGGTATCCAAAGAGTGACTCATATTTCTAGCACAAGCTGGAAGTACACCATAGTAAACTATCAAAAGGAAAACCAGCAACCATTTCAAAATCAAGTGGTCTGTGCCCGGGCAATCCGGAAAACTGAACCCAAGAGGTGAATGACAAACCTTTAGGGCAGCACGCTTGAAAGGAGTAGCTCGGAGGTATGATTTTACTAGCTTATATACAAGTATGTCTAAAGGAATTTGTCTTTGCTCATCTCGTAACCATGGGTGAGCTGCAATCAAAGAATTATCAATTACACTCTCTTGATATCTATCTTAAAAAACTAAGTTGTTGCCAAATAGGACATTATTACCAAAAGATACATCGGATTAACCAATACAAATAATTGAGCTACTGTCATCATGCTATCCACAGCAAGTGACAGAAGTTTATGGAAGATAGTACTTACTTAAAGCTTGTGCAGCAGTCATTCTTTTTCTATAATCTTTATTCAATAGCCTTTTAACAAAATCTTTAGCTTCTGTAGATACAGAAGGCCAAGGAGGATCATCAAAGTTGGGATCAGCACGCAGCACAGCACGAAAGATTCCTGATTCCGTCCGCGCCCAAAAGGGCCTGCTACCACATAATAAGATATATGCAATAACACCAATGCTCCAAATATCTGCTTCTGTACTATATGATCTATGCAAAACCTCAGGAGCAACATAATAGGCACTGCCAACAATGTCATTAAGTTTTTCATCTGCAATATCAATAATGATAGAGTAAATATTGTGAATGGCAGTAACTTTAAGAAAACTATGCGAAGGAAGGAATTAGACTTGCATCAAAAAAAGGAAGAGAATGACGTATTAAATCATTTTATAATAAGTGGCTCTTGATTCTATAAACAAAATTCATTCTTATGAGAAGAAACTGTAGTATTTGAATGGCCCAAAGAGACAAACTATCAGAGGTAACTCGTGAATGATGAGAAATAAACAAAAAAAAAAGAAATCATTTCAAGGATTTTATGTAATTCACGATTCTACAATAAAAGTCCAATCGTTTGAGAAGAGTTTGATTACAATATTCAATGCAGCACATGCTTCAATCTGCCTTGTATGTGCAAGTCAGAGGGACTAATTGATGTACCTATTTTGGTCCTCGGGACAATCCAAAGCGCTTTCCAAATAGAACAGAGGACGAATTTCTAAGTGCTTCTAAATCACATAACCTAAGAAACAAGAGAGAGAGAGAGAGAGAGGAGAAGAAGTAGATGACAACGATGAAGGGAATGATGATTAATGGAAAAATCTCAATAAGCCCACTGGTCAGTTCTCGAATCCAAAAGTGGCCAAAAAATGTAAAAAAAAAAAAAACAGCAAGGTGTATCCTATTTTCATGCACAAGCAAAAGACATTCGAACATGCATTTTATTTGAACATGTCATTAGCTTATAATGGCATAGTAATTTTTTGCATACAACATTGTCTTTCACAATTGATGTTCAGCCATTATAAAAGGAAAATGATGGAGCAAAGAAAACAAACATTTAAATAATAACAATGGTGTTGCATGACTGCAAAAACTAAAGGTCACAAAATGCAAAAACATGGTAAAAATATTGCTACACTAATTTGAATGACATTTTTAAAGCATTCTATATAACACTAGCAACAGCCAACCCAAGAAATTAGCCAAGGATTAAGAATTCATGAAACAAAATGATGTAATACAAGCCGCATAGAAACCCAAGTGCTATCAATTATTATTTCTTCTAGCACAATGAAGACGAGGCGAAGGGCCATTAATGTAATTATTTCTATATGATATTCCTAAAATAAAGGTAATAATATGAATCCATATATAAACGCACATTGCAAGCATTGGATGGCCCAAATAAAAGAAAAGATGCCAAAAACAAATAAGCATGCACAAACATAAAGAATCAAAAGTTCAAAAGAAGCCCTTGAATTTATATTAAGAAGTCATCAGAAAACATTAAATTCAACAAATATCCAAGCTGTATAGTATTAGATGCAAACCGAAGTCTCCAACATGTGGCGCTAATGATAAGTACCATGATTCTTAAATCTACAATTATCTACAATAGTGCATTGCCGCTTAAGCCATTTAGCAGAAATGGCTAGCAATAGCATAAAATTTCCACCGAGCCATTTGCGAAGTATCAAGTAAATTATTCTAAAGTTACCTGGCTTAATAAAATCAGAAAGACCAAAATCAATAATCTTCATGGGAGCATTTTCATCTCTAGTACTGAAAAGAAAGTTCTGTAAACAAGTTAAAAAAAAAAAGGCATAACCACATCAGCACGGTGTAAATACAAAATATTAACAGTTTCAAAAAAAAGTGCCCAAAGCATACCTCTGGTTTTAAATCACGATGCACAACACCTTGTAGATGACAAAAGGCAACAACACTAAGGATTTGCAGAACAATCACTTTTGCATCTTCCTCTGTGTACCTCCCTCCTCTTTTAGCCAACAAAAATCAAAGAGATAAGAAATCTTAAAGGCCTCATCTAATTATTATGATGATGATGATGATTGACATGCCAAATAGTTGGGACAAGACACGTGAAACTAAATAAGATTGAAAATATATGCAACACCTTGATAGGATTCTATCCAATAATTCTCCTCCTTCGCACAACCTGATCAATAAAAAGAAAAAGAAACAAAATACATCATAAAAGAAACTTTTCTTGAGCTCAAACAAATCCTCAAATCAAGACCACAACATTAATTCTAAAAGGAAAACTATAAGCAAAACAGTGTCAATAACTCATAAGAAAAGAAACATACTCCATGACTATGTAGACGTTAAGACTATCTTCACATGCGTCATAAAATTTGACCATGTTTGGATGTCCAGATAACGCTCTCAGAATTTTCACCTCCCTACGAACATCTTCAATTGCTATCGGTGTTGTCATCTAAACGAGAAAAGAAAAAAACAGAAAGTTCAGGCAAGGCATGATTGATGATTACATTAAGGTGAACAATAACGATAATATAGAGCAGTAAAAGCATACTTTGGTAAGAAATTTTGAGAAGTAAAATTTGAAATTCAGTCTATCTTCAATTCATCATTCTTTTACATTTCTGTGAGAGACGAGCTTTACAAATGAGAATGATGGGCAGTTAAAAAAATACAGGAGCCCATATCTCCAGAAGGATGGATAAATTTAAAAAAAGAGAAAACTTTAATGACCTTTTAAATAACGATTAACAAGTTTCATAGCGCTAAAGCCAAGTCAACATATTGCAAAAAATATTGCAGAACAAGTTATCTATCCAGAATGCATCAATTTAATTAAAGCTGTAAAAGGTTAAAAGCATTTACCAAGCCTAAAATTAAAACTTATTGTATTTATTGCTGAAGTAGAAGTGAAAAAACAATAAAGTCTAAAATTCAATATGTATCCAGCCAACATAAAAACGTAAATGTACGTTGCAAGAAAGAACAAGAATCATCCACAGAATAATCAATTGCAAAATCGAAGTAGAATCATAAGATCAAGAATCTATAACCAAACTTAGACAATCAGTAACCAGTGGCCAGCCAATGGCACAAGAAGTTCGAAATTAACGAAATCGAAATACAAATGAAGATATGAGAACCCCCTCATTCACATACCACCGCACCTTTGCTTTAGAGATGGTCTTGACAGCGACAAGCTGCCCTTTAATATCCCCTTTCTTCGCCCTAGCCGAGCAAGTATGTCCAAAGTGTCCTCGCCCAACCTCCTTTCCCAGCTCATACTTGACCGTAAAGTTCTTCCCGTATCCAAAACTCTTATCCAGAGGCCGCTCTGGCCTGCGATCCTCCCCACCGCCTCCGTCCTCCGGGATCGGGCTCTCAATGGGCTTTGGCTGGCCAAGACGCTTGAGGAGAGAGGCCTTTATGTGCTTCGCTGGCGATGGAGGAGGGAAGGGTCGACGGAAGAACTTACGAGGTGTAGACCTAGCCGGAGACGGCGATACGCCGGCGGGGAGCGGGCTGGCGCCACCGTGGGGGTAAGGGCTGGCCCAAGGGCTAGTGCCGGAGGATCGGGTAGGGGTAGTTCCTTTTGCCGTCGCCGGAGGAGGCGCGACTTGACTGCGGCTGGCGGTGTTACCTCCACCATCGTCCTCCGCTACATGGATGTTCTTTCCGTAGCACAGTCCCATCTCACACGACAGCCAGAGGACAAGTCAAAGGCAGCGAAGAAGACGAGTGTTAACCGAGAGAGAGGGAGAGAGAGATCGTCGAGTTGGGTCGGCGATGGGAGATCTAGTGAGAGAAAACGCTGTAAAAGAGGAAGAAATTTTACAGGCGGACTTGATCAGAGAGAGACGAAATTGGAGTCGTTATAAAGAAAGGGTAAGAGAGAGAAACACAGCGGAGAGAGTAACAGAAAAGAAGCGAAGGATCTGAGGTAAAATAGTGCGAGAAACGAAGCAGGTGGGGCGCCGGCTTTGATTTGGATATTTTTTCACGTTATATATTTTTAAATGAATTAACTAATATGATTTATTCGGAGGGTTTTGATTTAATCCGTTCATATTCGATGGGATTATGTGTTTTGTCGGCTTTCAAGCTGACGTTGTTCGACAGAGAATTGAACAAAAAGTTTATTGTTATTTTTCATAAATAGCATTTACATGTTATTTATTTATAAAATGGCATCCAATTAATTTCATTTATGATGAAATTTTGTAGGGCAAAATTGTAATTTAGTTCTTTTAATTCCAATAATTTTTTAATGATTTGATCTTAGAAAATGTCCATATGCAAAGTTGATCATTTATTTTTAATAATATAGGTGCTAATTTTATATAAAAAAATATTTCAACAACTTGTGACTAAATTCATTAGTAGATTTAAATTGGGGGCATGGGCCCTCACTAGTCTACTATTTACCTCCTAATTAATGTTATATTTAGTAATATGAACCTAATAATATTAGATTTTTTTTTCTTTTTTGTCTTCTAAAAATTACTCTCGGGTACACAATTCACATCATCACACATGCTGGCAGCTGCTCGAGTGCTCAGACATTCACCTTCAAAGCATCTCTCTCTCTCTCTCTCTCTCTCTCTCTCTCTCTCTCTCTCTCTCTCTCTCTCTCTCTATGTGACGTCCCAAGATTTAAATTGGAATGATTGTATATTTTCTATCTTCTTAGTTTTACAAGTTATATTAATTATCCCTTAATTTAAATAATTCTAGTGAAAGCCACTACAAATCGATTTCATCAAAACATATTTCTATATTCATTCATTCAAAATTTCATTTACTATTGACTATAGAATGAAACTGCCAAACAGCCAACTCCCACGTTCACCTCACCCACGATCGGACATAACCACCTCACCCACGATCACTCAAACCGCACTCCCCACGTACAAAAATCTCTCAACCCCCTCATTTGGACACAGGCTCTCAGATTCAGATGCACATAGAGAAGGAAGACGGAAAGGGATTCTTTACTCACTTGCGGTCACCTTCTACCTCCGACCTCCAGCCGCCTACAGCGCCGTCAGCCGCTACCTCTAGTCGTCATCCCTCTACACTCGATGACTCCATAGTCAAAGTCAACTCGACCTCTGCATATGTCTCCCATCATTATGCCCTAGCAGCACCACTTGATGACCTCCGGCCTGTTGCAAATATGGATTTAAGGATTATAGTTTTGATGATAACAAACATTCTTAGCATTCATGTTTCTCTACTTTTGTTACTACTACACATCTATTTTAGTTGCTCTTCCTACTAACTTTTCAGGTCCATAAGGTCAATTGCAAATCATGCCATCTCAAGATTGAATAGATTAGGACTGAGTGAGTCTATAACTATTCTAGAGGTTTTTACTCTTTCTTGAGTCAAATGTAATAAGGGGATCCTGATGCTAAGTAACCTTGCACATACACACTCAGGGGGAGAAATTCTGTAAGTTTAAGAGTTTTTTTATTTTTGATCATATCGTACAGGATGATCCAAGATCATCCTGGACGATCAGTTAAAAATAGAAACCCTAATTAGGACATCTATGTCAAACCAACCTAATTAAGCAAATCATCTTGGACGATAGGCTCAAATCAGAAAGATTCAACTGTCAAATTCTTTTAGGTATGATATTATTATTATTAAAAATCATATAGGACGATACCATATCATCCTAGATGATTCACTACAATCATATCTAAATTAGTCAGGTGATTAAGGAAAGTAATTAAGGTTAGATTGCATAATCATATCATCCTAGACGATTAGTTAGAAAAATCTTAATCATCTCTTAAATCAGCTGGACATCCCAAACAATCTGCTGAACAATCAATTATATTGTTCATCGTCCATATGTTTATGCTGGACGTCTAGAACTATGTGTTGGACGATAATCACTGATTTTGAACTAATCATGCAGGATGATACAAGCATCGTCCGGGACGATTTGTTATGTTTCTTCATCGTCCAATATGGATCTCCTGAACAACTAGAGCAATATATTGGATGATATGTATGATTTTAAACTAATAGTACAGGACAATATCCTAATCATCCTGGACGAACAGAATAAACCACTTGTTCTAATTTTCGAGCACACCCAAATCATCTTAACTAGAAGGGATGAAATACACTGATTGTACAGGATGATCTATCGATCGTCCTAGACAATCTTTGATGAAAAGTTGCAAATTAGGGCAATTTTTAAGGCCTTCTTTATAAGATCTCTTGATTATTATTGAGAGGATCTTTTGTTATTATACTGACCTGAGAGAGCTTAGAGAAGGAGAGGGAGAGCTTGGGGGAGAGAGAGAGTGAGAGTGAGAGAGAGAGAGAGAGAGAGAGAGAGAATCTTATGAGGGGGAGTTTATGAGGTATTTACAAAGGTTGCTCCAAGTAAGGATTCGAGTCATCTTCTCCATTCATCTGTTTTGGCTCTTTGGTGGCTCTAGGGAGGTCTTCATCAGCAATCGATCAAAGTTCTCTACCTGCTTCAAGAGGAAGCAAAAGGAGTTCAAGTTCTCTATCTCACTGGGTTCGGTGAAAAAGAGTTGTAAATGCTTCTCTACCTTACTGTGAGAGCAAAATGAGAGTCACTGTGTTTTATTGTAATACCTAGAGGAAAGGCTCCACTGAGTGGACGTAGGTCAAGTTGACCGAACCACTATAAAATCCAGTGTATTCTTTTTGTGTTATTCCTACACTTTATTTTTCATATATTAATTTCTATGGTTGATTGCATTTGTTTTAAAATATTCAAAAAGTTTTTACTTAGTGTTTAAGAATTTTTAAAAATACTAATTCACCCCACCCCCACTTGGTTAGCCTCGGGCTAGTTTATAAGGGATTAACAATCTTAACAAACTTTTAAGTGGCATTAGAGCGGGATTCATAAAATCTAGTTTTTAAAAACTTTTGAATTTTGAACCACGGCTAACTTTTGTAATTGAAATACCACTGATGGGTAGGCCATTACCCGACCATCCTTGTTTGATAATATACCTTTTAATTTCTGGAAAACTCGCATGTCCATATTTTTATAATCTATATATTATCACATGTGAATGCTTGTTAAAGAAGCTTATTCTACACCATCACGTGAAATCAATGGCATCAAAACTAAAGTTTCTTTTATTAAATGGACTTTTGATGATAGGGATCTAGCACAACGTAATGCTAAATGTTTAAACTATTTTTTCTTGCACTCAAATCTGAAGATTATATGCATGACTCAACTAGTGATACTGGTAAAGAAATATGTGATAAATTGTATATTACTTATAAAGGCATAAGTGAAGTTAAGTAATCTATGTTGAATATTTTACTTCATGACTATGAATTCTTTTATATGAAACCTAGTGAATCGATATCTGAAATGTATACTAAGTTTACACAAATTATCACCTCCCTACATGCCTTAGGAAGGGAACTAACTAACTATTAGAGAGTTAACAAAATTTTGATATGCTTGTCTTCTTTCTTTGATGCTAAGAGATTATTACTATAATTGAATCTAATGATTTGAATGTTTACTCTATAGATAACTTACTTGGATCACTCATTACTTACAAGAAAGGAGTGAACCAATACAACTTGAAATAAGGGAGAAGAAGAAGGAAAAAATTGTAGCCTTAAAGGATAATGATACAATATTTGACTCCTTTATTTCTAAAAGTAATGATGTTGCCTTAATTATTAGACAATTTAAGAGTTTCATAAGAAATAAATAAAAGCACCATCATAAGTGGAACAAAGGTAAGAGTAGCAAAAATTCTAAAAGTCTTTCTTATATCATTTGTTTTGAATGTAGGAAGTTGGGACATATAAAAGATGATTGTCCTACACTTAATGCTCACCCAAGCAATGAGAAGGGTGAGGAGAAACCCAAGTTCATGAAGGACAAGAAAAATAGCCAAAAGGCTTTTTAGGAAGATTCTGCATTTGACTCCTCTAAGACTGAAACTGAAGATGAGACAATAAACTTGTGTTTGATGGCAGACAAACATCTTGGTCATTTTGACCTAGAAGAGATATGCGAACTATCATACGATCAATTGCTTGAAGTTTCTGAGAAAATTCATTCATCTTATAGAAAGTTTAAAAAATCACATGCTAGCTTGAAACTTAAATTTTTGAATTTATAAAAAGAGCATAAAATTTTGATTAAAGATCATTATATACTTGATCGCAATCACATGAAACTATTGGATGAGTTTGATGAATTGAACAAATAATATGAATTGTTGAAATTATCCCACATTAAACTTGAAAATGATTTTAAATTATTTATGGATGAATTTGATAGTATGGAGTAATATTTGAATGTTGATAATGTTATTTCAGAAAGTGCTAACTTAATTTTTAAAGCTAGATTGAAAGCACTTGAGGAAAATAAGATTCCACCAACACCTGAACAATTTTTCAATCTTGATCCGAAGCAAAAAAAATTTGAAAAATAGGAAGAGGCACTATAACCCAAATATATTAGTAAACCCTTTTTTTGGTGTTAGATATTTTTCATGTGGCATGTTATAACATATTTCTTACACATGCATCATTCACCATAGAACACATTTGGTGTGGAGACCCAAATTGCATTATTCATAGCAGAACACATATTCATTATATTCTTCTTTCTATAAGAAGGGATCCAAACTTGTTTGGATTCCTAAATCTAACATTTGATGATTTTGTTGGTGTGCTCTCACACAAGGCCTCATGAGAGCATGTGTTACCTAGACAATGGATGCTCACTCTATATGACTGGAGATGCCAATCAATTCATTTTACTGGAGGCCAGGGCTGGAGACAAGGTCATTCTTGGAGACAACACCACCAGGAAAGTGGTGGACACATGTATAATCAGAAACTACAAGAACCTTTTGATTGAAAATGATTTAGTTGTTGATACCTTGAAACATAACTTGCTAAGCATCAGTTAGTTCTGTGATAAAGGCTTTATCATAATTTTTTTGTCAAATACATGCATCATAAGCTTAAATAATAATACTATTTTTCAAGAAAAAAGGATCAATAATATTTACATACTTGATATAAATAATATTGAATGTGCTGCTTCTTTTTATTTAAAAATTATTGCTAATGATACTTGCTTGTGGCATAAGAGGTTATATCATGCTAGCATGAAAACACTTAGAAAAGTAACCCAAAAAGGCTTAGTAAGAGGAATCCCCAAGCTTAAGTTCACTAAGGACCACATGTGTGATGCCTATCAACTAGGGAAACAAGTCAAATCCTCTTTTCATTCAATTAAAGATATTAGCACCTCTAAACCTTTAGAAGTCCTTCACATGAATTTGTTTGGACTCATTAGCACTGCCAACTTAGGGGAAAAAGTCTTTGGATTTATAATAGTTGATGACTACTCGAGATTCACTTGGATTAGATTTTTATCTTATAAAAATGAGTCATTTAATGAATTTAAATCATTCACCACTTAGATTAAGAAAAAAAATAGATTGTGAGATCTTGACCATCCATAGTGACCATGATTGAGAGTTTGAAAGTGTGAGATTTGGAATATTCTATGAGAAGAAAGGGATTAGTTACAACTTCTCAGCTCCTAGGACTCCTCAGTAGAATGTGGTAGTTGAAAGAAAGAACAGGACCTTAGTAGAAGCCGCTAGAGTCATACTCGATGAGTATTCACTTTCAAAAAACTTTTGGACTGAAGCGATAAACACAGTTTATTATGTGTTGAATATGGTGAATGTTAGATCCAAACTGAATAAGACACCCTATGAGATCATTAAGGGTAGGACACCCAACCTTTCTCACCTCCATATCTTTAGTTGTAATGTTTTCATTCTACACAATGGGAAATAATTCTTAGGAAAGTTTGACCTAAAATATGATGGAGTGTTCTTAGGCTATTCAAGTGTAGGGAAATCTTTTAGAGTGTTTAATAAGAGGAGTTTGGTGGTGAAGAAGACTACTCATTTAGTGTTTGATGAATCTAATTCTGAGAAGTCTAGAGTTAAGGAAGAAGAGGAAGAAGGTGAGATTATCCAAGGAGTAGAAAATACAAATATAAAGAAAAATATATAACCTCAAAACACTATTGAAGTAAGTGAGATTACCCAAGAAGTAGAATCTACAAATCTGGAAGAAAGGGTAGTACCTCGAAACACCTTATATTGAAACTTGTTAATTATGAATTTTGTTGTTAGACCTAAGCTTATGTCCCAACGGCTAACCAAGAGGGGCGGGTGAATTGGTAATTTAAAAAATTTCCTCTTAACCCTATTTAAATTTAGTGATTTTGTAAAAACTATTTTTCAACCACAGATAAAAATAAAAATAGAAAGAAACCAAAAAAGCAGCGAAAAATAAAAGACACAAGATTTATAGTGGTTCGATCAAATACGACATACATCCACTCCCTGAAGTCTCCCACTTCAGGTATTGCACTATTACCAAAAGTGTCTCTCATTTTTCCCCCACAGCAAGGCGGAGAAGCCTTCACAAAAACTCTCTTCCACCACTACCCGATGTGGCAAAGAACTGTCATCCTTTTACACCCTCCAAGTGTCAGTAGAGAATCGTCGGCTATTCACACTCTTCAAGTATAGGCAGATAACCTTCATCCTTTCACACTCTCCAAGTGTAGGCAGAGAACCCTTCGTCCTTTTACACCCTCTATGTGTAGGAAGAGAACCGTCGACTGTTCACACTCTCCAAGTGTAGGAAAATTAAGAACCTACACCCTTTCACACTCTTCAAGTGTAGGCAGAGAACCCTTCATCTTTTTACACCCTCCAAGTGTAGGCAGAGAACCTTCGGCTGTTCACACTCCTCGAGTGTTTGTAGAGAACCGGATCTCCTTGAAAGATATTCTCACAAGAAATCTAGAAGGATAAGAGAAAATAGTGAAGTAATCATAAATAACAAACATAGATCCTTACCTTTGAGTAACCAAGTAAACTCTTCACGCTCCAGTAGTAAGAACTCTCCTTTAAATACTCTCTCTCACTCTCTTCTTCAATTTCCCTTCAATATTCATGAAGACCAAATGATAAAAAGATCTCATGACAGTCTTAAGTGGACCTTTTATAAGAAAGACACAAAAAACCATCCAAAAAACTTCAATTTTTCAAATCTGTGTGTTTATGATCGTCCCGTACGATCGCATTTCGTATGTACGAACAGTATAAAAATTGTTACATACAAACTCATTGCATATTGGTACAAATTATCTTCGTACCCAATCATCATCCTGTACGAATATGGTTCGTCTAGTATGAATAGTTATTCTCAAGGTTCATTGGAACGAAAATGCAGGATGGACCACAATTTTAAAGAATAGAGGACATCATCCTGGGACGAATGGGTTAGTTCGTCTGGACGAATAATTTAAGAGTACAAGTCCAGAGGACATCGTCCTGGGATGAATGGGTTAGTTCGTCTGGACGAATAGTTCAAGAGCACAAGTCCAGAGGACATCATCCTGGGACGATTATGTTAAATCGTCTAGACGAACAGTTCAAAGCACAAGTCCAAAGGACATCATCTTGGGGTGAATGGGTTAGTTTGTTTAGACAAATAATTCAAGAGCACAAGTCTAGAGGACATCGTCCTAGGACAAATGGGTTAGTTCATCTAAAAGAATAGTTCTATAGAACAAGTCCAAAGAACAATAGGACATCATCCTAGGATGAATGGGTTAGTTCATCGGGATGAATAGTACAAGAGCACAAGTTCATAGGATATCATCCTGGGACGAATATGTGAAATCGTCTAGACGAACTATTCAAAGCACAAGTCCAGAGGACATCGTCTTAGAATGAATGGGTCATAATTGTCTGGATGATCTGGACTTAAAAAAATTTTCACCTGCTCTGTTCGTTCCATTGCTCTTTAGGGAGTATAACTAACCAGATCGTCCTGTACGAACATGGTTCATCCTGTACGATCAATATTATAAAATTGTGAATTTTAAAGCTCTCCCCTGGTGTGTGTGTGTGTGTGCAGTAAGTTACTCAATTATAATCACACTCTCTCAGACTCAAATAAAAGAAAAATTCA
The DNA here is from genome assembly GCF_001605985.2 of Dendrobium catenatum. Lineage (NCBI taxonomy): Eukaryota > Viridiplantae > Streptophyta > Magnoliopsida > Asparagales > Orchidaceae > Dendrobium > Dendrobium catenatum. The sequence goes on from NW_021318661.1 coordinate 301,433, forward strand.
GACTCTAAGTTTTAAAATATTATCCCTAGATCTTGATTTGAAGCCTTTAATAATCTTTAGTATGAATTCCCTAAAATGTTAGTACACACAAGAGCAAAAATAAATCTTCCAAAATGTGTTAGGAGAAAATAATAATAAAAATAATAATAATTGAAATCATCAAAACATACAAGTTGCAAGAATGTAAAACATGTAAAACTAAGTAGCAACTCTTCTCAACAAACTCCCCCTTTTTGATGATAGTAAAACAATTATTATTTGTATAAATTTGAGTTTCTCCTAAACTCCCCCTGAATAAGCATGTGAGAATGAGAGGTATTATTGTTGAACTAATCACATTTTTTTTTTAATTTTAAAGTTTTTCACTCACAAAAATAGTAACACTGAACCGCTGAAGAAAAAAAATACGAACAAAAAAATACAAAAAAAAATACAAACAACACGCAAATGTCAAATAATATTTCTTCCCCTTTTTGACAACAGCAAAAAGAGAAGAAGAAACAAATAAATACATAAATGTAAGGAGTCATATGAAAAGTCTTTGATAATTGATTCATAAAGAGATTGAGTTATATTTGCAATTAAAAAATAAATGCCATTAGAGAAATAGAAAGATTCATATGATTTAAGTATAGATATAATATAGACAAGAAAAAAAAATATCAAAATCATGAATCAGTTTAGACAATGAGATAAGCAAAATCATTGCAAAGTAGATGAATGTAAAATTTAGATATTTCAAATTTCAATACAAAATAAATTTGAACAAAAGATTAATTTAAATTTAAATATTAAAAGATTGAGGAAAGAACGTATACTTGTGAAGCTTTGCGCATCTTTTAAATATTTGCGGCGCACTTTGTGCATCTTTTTTTTGTGGGCTAAATTTGTGCCTCTTTTTAATTTGCGAACCATTGCGCATTATTTTTATTTTTGTACATTTGTACATTTTTAAGTGTTTACTTGATCTTTCCAGAATTAATAATTTAAAATCTCAAATTTCTTTAAGTAGAACAATATTTATATTGAAAAGAAAAATAAAAAGAATAAAACATCAAAATTACAATAATAATATTAAAATTATGTTAGTCTAACATGAGACATGAGATTGATATCCTTAACTAGATTGAGTTATAACACAAATTAATTTTTTTGAAAAATTAGATTTTCTAATGAATTCAATTTTGTATTGCATTTCAAAACATAACACTTGTTAGATTAATATTTTAAGGATAATCATATAGGCTAACACACATTTTTGAAAGAGAACAAAAATATTAAAAACAATATAGGATAATTTTTATTGATATCATAGTGAATGATATTACATTGAGCATGAATGATATCAATACATAGATATTCATAACACATAAAATATAAAAACTAAAAATCACCGAACATCCATCACATCACATAAAACATAAAAATATAAAAACTAACAATCACATCACATGACAACTGGTAGAGAGAATCAAAAAAGAAGTATAATAATCACTCAGAGGGGCCCTGATCTGGAGGAGGTGGTGGGTTGAATATATTAAAATAGTTATTTATCATAACTATATTCGTGTTGACTGGTTCAATTTGACCTCTAACCCCCACTCATATCTTGCTGATATTGATAGTCCTACTGCTGAAGATGAGTGTCAATCTGATCAAAATGTTGATTAAAGTGGCTCTCAAGACGATCAAATCATTGGACCATATCCTGAAAGTTTTGACTACCAACAGGTGCAAGTGGATGTCTTCTCCTTTCTTCCTCAGAATTAGTACTTTTAAATTGAGTATCTTTATTAAAGATTGCTCGGAATGATCCATCATTGTAGTAGATAAGCTCCTCTAGATTTTGAACATGATGAACTAGTTCATACTTCTTTTCCAAAATATAGGTCACAAGATATCCTAAGGCTATATTCTTCTTTCTCTTGTGGGAGACATGGCCAATCTCATAAAGTCCATACATGTAGTCAATGATCAGTTGGGCTTCATCTATAGGTTGGTTAGTCATAATCAGATATGTCACGGTAGAAAGAAGAGGTGTAATATTCACTCGATCACCAACTTTAGGAATAATAGAGGTATGAAGAACATACTGGATGATTCGGGGATTTCGGTTAAAAGAGGTCACCTTAGGCATATGACCTACTCCTCTAATCCCTCTAATAACTTGATTTATAACAGCCCAGTCATAGTTGGAGGAAGAGGTCAAAGTATGGGATCTAATCCCTTGAGTTCTTAAATTTAAAATATCCTCAAATCCTCCTTTGTTATTTCAACACTCTTCTTAAAAATATAAGATCTAATCACACTCTAGTCGGAATTAAAAGACATGTTTGCAAGAAAGTAGTGAAATGTTTCCTTATTATAGAGGTGGATTGGAGTCAAAATAAGAGCAAACTGGGTAGAAGCAAAAAGGTCCATCACTTTAAAAGTAAATTGTTCCTGGAGAAGGACTCTAGAGGGAGTGATTTTTGCGGATACGAACTTAGGAAAAGACTCTTCATTTTTTTTGGACAGAAAGTTTTCTCCTGGATTTCTAGAGGAAGGTCCCCTAGTAAGTTCTTTAGCATGCCTAACCCTCTTGCTTGAACTCGCCATAGAAAAGATCAAAGGGAATAGAATATTGAAAATGCTTTTGAAGTGAATGAAGTTCGAGTTCTAAACCCTTTCAATTTAAAGAAAAAATGAATTTTCGTACGTATGAAAATAATTTCGTCATGTACGATATAGGGTTCGTACATACGAAATAAAATTTTGTATGTATGAATGAATGTGTCCAAAAATTAAATGGCTTTTCGTAAACATGCAAGTTACGAGACATCCTTTCGTACATATTTTTGACCAAATGATCAAACAGACAAACAGGTGTTTATCCTAGAAGATCAGTTATTTAAGATCATTTTTATGACGGTTTGAAACGTCCCTCACACAGAAATGCCACGTGTTCGTATGTACGAACTGAATTTTTATACGTACAATCAAAAATAAAAACTAATATTATCCATATAACCGTCTATATGCATACATATGAATGCATACACATCGTCCAGATGATTTGTAGATCATACAGATGAATGTTAATAAAAATTGAAAAACTGCATGCAAACTGTTCAACGCAATAATTAATGCGCAACAGGATTCATCCCGTACGAAGATATTTTTGTAGAGACGAATGTCACACTTAGAAATTTTCATACCATTGCTCAAAAACATGAATTTTGATGTGAAAATACATAAACCAAACATACAATAAATTACAAAAGCAAACACGAACAAAAATTGACAAACACATATGGAAAAAATCACAAATCCAAAACACACACTAACAAAATACATATCAATGTTGCATAAATCTTTATTTAAGCATTCAAATCAATCACACCAAGCCTTGTTCTTAATGTACTGAAAGTATAAAAGGCTAGTGGTTTTATAAAAAATGTCTGCAAGTTGATTTTCAGTTGAAACATGATTGCGTTCAATTTCACCTTTGAATACATGATCCCTTATGAAATGATGCATGATGTCTATATGTTTGGTTCTTGAATGTTGAATAGGATTTTTAAAGATACAAATGGCACTAGTGTTATCACAATAAATGGAAATTGTGCCAATTGCTAATCCTAAATCAATCGACAATTGTTTCAACTAAAGTTCTTGTGCCATAAAACTTCCTAAGGCTATGTATTCAGCTTCGGCAGTAGATAGGGCTACAAAATTCTATTTTCTAATGGACCAAGATATTAAAGAATTTCTAATAAATTGATATGTTCCAAAAGTGCTCTTTCTATCAACCCTACAACCTGCAAAGTCCGAATCGAAAAATTAAATTATTTTAAATGAAGAGCTAAACTTAGGATACCAAATTCCTATATTCTGAGAAAAATTCAATTATGAATTAGGTTGTTAGACGTAAGCTTATGTTCCAATGGCTAACTAAGAGGGGGTGAATTAGTAATTTAAAAAATTTCCTCTTAAACCGATTTAAATTTAGTGATTTTTTAAAAATAATTTTTCAACCACAGATAAAAATAAAAACAGAAAGAAAATAAAAAGCAGTGGAAAATAAAGGACACAAGATTTATAATGGTTCGGTCAAACACGACCTACATCCACTCCCTGAAGTCTCTCACTTTACGTATTGCACTATTACCATAAGTGTCTCTTCTTTTGCCCCCATAGCAAAGCAGAGAAGCCTTCACAAAAACTCTTTTCCACCACTACCCGGTGAGGCAGAGAATCGTCATCCTTTTACACCCTCCAAGTGTCGGCAAATAACCATTGGTTGTTCACACTCTTCAAGTGTAGGCAGAGAACCTTCGTCCTTTCACACTCTCCAAGTGTAGGCAGAGAACCCTTCGTCCTTTTATACCCTCCAAATGTAGACATAGAACCGTTGGCTATTCTCACTCTCCAAGTATAGGCAGAGAACCTTCATCCTTTCACACTCTCCAAGTGTAGGCATAGAACCCTTCATCCTTTTACACCCTCCAAGCATAGGCAGAGAACCTTTGGTTATTCACACTCCTCGAGTGTCAGCAAAGAACCGGATCTCCTTGCAATATCTTCTCATAAGAAATCTAGAATGACAAGAGAAAAGAGTGAAGTAATCATAAATACCAAATAGAGATTCTTACCTTTGAGTAACCAAGTGAACTCTTCACGCTTCAATAGTAAGAACTGTCCTTCAAACACTCTCTCTCACTCTCTCCTTCAATTTTCCTTCAGTATGCACAAATACCAAATGACAAAAAGATCTCCTGAAAGTCTTAAGTTGACCTTTTATAAGAAAGACACGAAAAACCATCCAAAAAACTGCAATTTTTCAAATATGTGCATTTATAATCATCCCGTAGGATTGTATTTCATACATACGAATAGTGTAAAAATTGTTGCGTACGAACTCAATATACATTGGTACAAACTATATTCGTACCCGATCATCATCCCATATGAACATGGTTCATCCGGTATGAACAGTATTCTCAAGGTTCGTTGGAACGAAAATACAGGACGGACCACAATTTCAAAGAATAGAGGACATCGTCCTGTGACGAATGGGTTAGTTCGTCTGGACGAATAGTTCAAGAGCACAAGTATATAGGACATCATCTTGGGACAAATGGGTTATTTTGTCTTGACGAATAGTTCAAGAGCACAAGTCCAAAGGATATTGTCCTGGAATGAATGAGTTAGTTCGTCAGGACGAATAATTCAAGAACACAAGTCCAGAGGACATCATCGTAGGACGAATGTGTTAAATCATCTGGATGAACTGTTCAAAGAATAAGTCCAGAGGACATTGTCCTGGAACGAATGGGTCAGAATCGTCTGGATGATCAAGACTTAGAAAAAATTTTGCCCACTTTGTTCGTTCTATTGCTCTTGGGGAGTATAACTGACCAGATCGTCCCGTACGAACATGATTCATACTGTATGATCAGTATTATAAAATTGTGAATTTTAAAGCTCTCCCATAGTGTGTGTGTGCTAAGTTACTCAATTGCAATCACACTCTCTCATACTCAGATAAAAGAAAAATACAAACTCCAAGTTATAAAACATTCTAAGCAGATGTTGATTTGAAGCCTTCAATAATCTTGAGTATGAATTCCCTAAAATGTTAGTACACATAAGAGCAAAAATAAATCTTCCAAAATGTGTTAGGAGAAAATAATAATAAAAACAATAATATTTAGAATCATCAAAACATACAAGTTGCAAGAATGTAAAACATGTAAAGCTAAGTAGCAACTCTTCTCAACACCTTGCCTATATATTATAGATGTTCTTCGGGTCATCCGAAAGAACTAATCTTAGGATACCCTTTTGAATTTGTTAGAACTAGGCATGAACTTAAAAAAGAAGTTAGCCACTCTGTCTTCATCTTAATGATTGAACCCACCAACATCAATCAAGCCCTTTCTGATGAATTCTGGATCCTAGCCATATAAGAGAAATTAAACCAATGTGTTAGGAATGATGTTTGGGAGCTTGTAAAAAGATCTAAGGGTCAAAGTGTAATAGGAACCAAATGAGTCTTTAAGAATAAAATAAATGACTCTGTTGTGGTGCTTAGAAATAATACAAGATTGGTAGATAAGGGGTATAATTAAATAGAAGGGATTGATTTAAAGGAGGCTTTTGCCCCTGTAGCTAGATTGGAAGCAATTAGAGTGCTATGAGCCTTTGACTGTTATAATGAATTTAAGCTTTTCCAAATATATATCAATAGTGTATTTTTAAATGGGGTAATAAAAGAAGAAGTGTTTGTGGAGTAACCCCGAGGTTTTAAGAACTCCCAATTTCCAAATTATGTTTTTAAATTAAAAAAAGCTTTGTATGGATTAAAATAGATACCCAGGGCATGGTATGTGAGGCTTAGCAAATTCCTACTATAAAGGAAGTTTGTAAAGGGTAGCGTAGACACCACCCTTTTTATAAGGAGAGTAGGAGATGAATTACTCATTGTTCGGATCTATATTAATGATATACTTTTAAGATCTTCTGATAAAAATTTATGTGATAATTTTTCTAAAATAATGAGCAAAAAATTTGAGATGAGTATGATGGGAGAATTATCCTAGTTTTTGGAGTTTAACATAAGACAAATGGATGATTGAATATTTATTAATCAATTCAAGTACATTAAGGACATCTTGAAGAAATATGAAATGGATAAAGCCAAGCCAATAAACACTCCCATGAGCTCCAGTTTTCAATTAGATAAAGACTCAAACGGAAAATCAGTTGATCAAAAGAAATACATAGGAATAATTGGATCGCTTCTTTACTTGACATCTATAAGACCTGATATAATGTGTAGTATTTATCTTTTGATAGATTTTAAGCTGATATGAAGGAGTCCCACTTGACTGCAATTTAGAGAATCCTTAGATATCTCTTAGGAACCTAAAACTTAGGAATCAGGTATCTAAGACACAACACTTCTTTTGAGATTATAGGATATTCTAATTCAAACTTTGCATGATGTAGGGTGGATAGAAAGAATACATCTAGAATGTGTCAATTTATAGGGCAATCCTTAGTCTCTTGGTCTAGCATAAAATAAAACTCAGTTGCACTTTTTACTATAGAAATTGAATACATAGCCTTAGAAAGTTGTGTAGCCCAAGTCTTTTGGTTAAAGCAACAAATTCTGAGTTTAGGATTACCTATAGGCATAATGCCAGTTTTATGAGATAACACTGGTGTCATCTACATTTCTAAAAATCCTATCCAATACTCTAGAACCAAACACATTGACATAAAGCATCACTTTATAAGGGATCATATTACTAAAGGAGATATTGAGCTACACCATATAACAACTGAAAACCAACTGGCTGACATTTTACTAAACCACTGTCCTTTGAAACTTTTAGCATCTTAATAACTAGATTAGGTGTCATAGACATAAATGCATAAACTTGATGATTTTTTAACTCTGAATTTTCTATTTTTTGATCTTTTTTTAGTCTTTGTTATTTGCTTATTTATAATATTTTTTATGCTATTATTTTTTTGGTTTTATTATTATTTTTTTACTTATATTTTGTTTTATTAATCACTACTATAATGCCATATTTTTCCTTGCTTTTATTTTTAAAAATTTATAATCAATGATTGATATACCTAAGTTAGTTAAAGGGAGAAACACAGTTGATTGTTTTCCTTCCTCTAACTCCTATTAGCAGTGTAATTTTCTTTTCTAAACAAAAGTCTATCTCAAATTAATAATTGGACTTTGTAATTGAGATCTTTTCTATCTTTTTAGAGTAATCTATCTCATATAAATAACGTTCAAAGTCATTAAATTACTTTCAAGCTTTCTTGATCATATTGTTGCATTTATCATCTGAATACGATTTGCTTTGTGGTCTACTCCTTATATTAGAGAGTGAATTTTTTTCTCTATTATCTAAAATATATTCTAACATATGAGAGTATTTAAAAGTTTTAAAAGTAAGCTAGTATGAAAAAAAAATGACAAGAGGCATAAATGAGGCCAAAAAGAAAAACTGAAAAGATGCACAATGATCGCCAAAAAATTGAAAGATACATAAAGTATATCAAGAATTAAAAGATGCGTAAAGTATGCAAAATAATCGACAAGAGGCATAAAATGAGCCCACAAGAAATCAAGCTTCCTTCTCTTTCAAGCATTTAAATCTTAGAAGAATTCATGTGTTACTTGATATTTTCAAATGTTTGATTTTGAATTTCATAATTTTGACTAATTACTTTACTATATTATTTTATAAGATATTTTTTTAGAATAAAGTTTTGAACATATCACTTTTCTTATTCGATTGCTTTTTCTAAGTTAGATCTTTGTTTATAATAGACGGTTTGCCCTATAAAAAGCTCGAGTTGGGGTTTACAAGATCGGCTATTCTACCGTTTTTCAAATTTTGACAATGTTAATTCATTTTTTGCTAACTTTTAATCCAATCATAAGGAAAATTTATCATTTTCTAGTATTGATCTAAAAAAAAATTACTTTTTCACTCTTTTATTTTCTTTAAGATGTTTTATTTTGTTTCCTCCTTTTTATGATGTTAAAAGGGGAAGTAGTTTTTATTGTTATATCATTTAGTTTTTTATTGTTATTGTTGTATCATTTTCTTGTTTTAATAAAATTTGCATTGCGTTGTTTATATTATTCTTCATTGTTTTATGTTTCATTTTATTTTAATCTATTTAATTTGAAATTGTCTAATAAATATTTGCCATCATAAAAAAGGGAGAGATTATTGTAAATATAGATTCAAGAATTATAATTTTTATGATAACAAATATTCTTGGCATTCATGTTTCTCTACTATTGTTACTACTACACATATTTTTTGGGTTTCCCTACCTACTAACTTTTTAGATCCACAAGGTCAATTACAAATCAAGCCAGCTCAAGATTGGATAGATTAAGACTAAGTCAGTCTGTAACTATTCTTGTGGTTTTTACACTTTCTTGAGTCAAATGTAATAAGGTGGATCCTAATGCTAAGTAACCTTGTAGACACACACACTTAGGGGGAGAAATTCAGTAAGTTTAAGAGTTTTTTTTTTTTGTTTTTTTTTATCATATTGTACAAGATGTTCCAAAATAGTCCTGGATGATCAATTAAAAACTAAGATTTTAATTAGGGCATCTATGTCAATCCAGCCAGATTAAGAAAATCATCCTAGATAATACTCACATTGTCCTAGATGATAGGCTCAAATAAGAAAGACTCAGCTGCCAAACTCTTTTAGGTATGATATTATTTTATAAATCATACAGGATGATATTATATTATTCTGGGTGATTCATTACAATCATGCCTAAATTAGTCAAGTGATTAAGGAGTAATTAAGGTTAGATTGCTCAATCATATCGTCCTAGAAGATCGCAAGATCATCCTGAATGATCAGTTAGTAAATCCTAATCTTCTTCTGAATTAGCTGGGCATCCCAAACTATATGCTGGACGATTAGTTATAATTATTCATCTTCCAAATGTTTCTGTTGGACGACCAGAACTATGTGCTGGATGATAATCTCTGATTCTGAACTAATCGTACATGATGATCCAAGCATCATCCGAGATGATCATTTATGTTTCTTTATCATCCAACATGGATCTCCAATATAACTAAAACTATGTGCTGGAAGATATATATGATTTCGAACAAATCATACTGTACAACGTCCTCATCATTTTGGATGATTATAATAAATTATGTGTTCTAATCATCCAACACACCCAGACCATCCTAGCTGGAAGGGCTGAAATACATTGATCATACTGTGAATTATCATGGACGTTCTTTGATGGCTAGTTACAAATTAGGGTAATTTTAAGGCCTTCTTTATAAGATCTCTTGATTATAATTAAGAGGATCTTTTGTCATTGTCCTGACCTGAGAGAGCTTAGAGAAAGAGAGGGAGAGCTTGGGAGAGTAAGAGAGAATCTTGTTAGGGGGAGTTTGTGTGGTGTTCATAAAAGTTGTTATAATTAAGGATTTGAGTCGTCTTCTCCATTCATCATCCTTGGCTCCTTGGGGGCTCTAAGAAGATTTTCATCAGTAATGGATCAATATTCTCTGCCTACTTCAGGAGGAAGCAAAAGGAGTTTGGGTTCTCTGCCTCACCGGGGTCTATGAAAAGGAGTTTGTAAAGGCTTCTCCGCCTTGGTGTGGGAGCAAAAGTAGAGTCACTATGTTTTAGTGCAATACTTGGAGGAGAGGCTCCATGGAGTAGACGTAGGTCAAGTTGATCAAACAACTATAAAATATGGTGTATTCTTTTTATATTATTCATACACTTTATTTTCCACATATTATTTTTTGTAGTTGATTATGTTTGTTTTAAAATATTCAAAAAGGTTTTAAAAACTTTTTACTTTGTGTTTAAGAATTTTTAAAACTACTAATTCACCCCCCCTTCCTCTTGGTTAGGCTCAGGTAAGTTTATAAGGGATTAACAACCATAATGAACTTTTACAACCCCCAGTTGTCGGCCCGATCTCCAGCCGCCAAACTCAACCTCTTGCTCCAGCTTGACTCTCGTTGACTCGATGCCTACTTGCACTCATGCCGTAGTGCGATGTTTGTTCCGGCCTCCTTCTCTGACTCCCTCTTTCCCTCTCTTATTATTATTATTATTATTATTATTATTATTATTATTATTATTTTAATAATATAATATTATATATTAAAAAAAAGAAAAAAAATAAAAGTCATTTTCAAATAAGTATAAAGACTTGAAGGATGTCCAAGGTTGATTCTATCCCCCGAAGCCCTTGGATGTAGATCTGATCAGGCCGAGGGATCGAATAAATAAAGATTATATTTGGGGTCGATTTGTTCCCCCTAATCTCCTCGCCATTGATTTGATCTGGTCGAGTCAAGCCAAAAGGACAAGTGCCCTCCCGAACCCTCCCTCATAGGGAGGGGCACTAGAAGGCTGTCAAATTTTTTAGGGGAATAAAAAAATATTTTAAAAATAAATTTAAATAATTTAATCAAATAATACCATGATATTAAAAAATTTGAAGGAAGTCTTGGGGTTGATACGGTCCCCTAAAGCCCTTGGCCGTCAATCTGATTTTAGCGAGGGATTGAAGACACTAATGGGATGAATTCGCTCTCTCAATCTCCTCACCATTGATTTTATCTTACCGAGTTGAGCCAAAAGGGTAACTGTCCTCCCCAACCTCCCCTCACTAAGAGGCGGCACCATAAGGCTGCCAAATTTTTATGAGAAATAAAAAAATTAAGATTAAATTTATATTAAAAATAATAGTTATCATAATAAATTGCAGACTTGAAGGAAGTCCTAGGGTTTATACGGTCCCCCAAAGCCCTCGGCCGTTGATCTGATCCGGCTGAGTGGATTGATGACCTACAATGGTATCGATTCTCTCTCCTGAACTCCTTGCCGTAGATTTGATCTAGCTGAGTCGAGCCAAAAGGACAAGTGACCTCCCCTCCTCCCTTCGCTGGGAGTGAACGCCAAGAGTTTCAATAAAGGTTGCCAAAGGGCAACTGACAAAAAAGTCTTCCACATAACTGACTTAAAAAAATAATAAAATGAATAATAAAAAATGAATTAAAAAAGCGACCCTTCCAAAAGACTATAAATTTCATTTTTTTTAATGCAAAGCTCTTCACAACCTTTATTATATCAATTTGGATTTTTTCCATTAACCACATTAAATCCATGATGCAGTAGATATTTTTGGCCAATTCACACTTTTTTTAGTCGTGATGGAAGTGATGTTGTTGTAGTAGCTACAAAACCTTCCATGAATGCTCTATGTAGTCTTGTTACAACCTACTGAAGACCTGAGAAACTGTAAAAAAAAGAATGGTAATGAGCACATATAAGTATGATCGCAAAGCATCATTCATCATCCTCGTGAATTTAGTAGGGACATTATAGAGATCAAATGGCAAACTCTAGTATAACTCCTATCTTATCTTGAAGAGTGATAGTTGGCACATTGTTTCCATATTACATCTATCATGGGGTTAATCAAAATGAATGATACACATGGAAAATTTCTAACTAGATGGCTCCACTTTACAACATCTATTTCGATCTCTTCATTCCCAAGTCTCAATCATTTAGGAAATTTTGTCCTGGCATGTCCCAAATGATTTTTATATCATGTTCAATGGGTTTATTTGGTGGAAAACCACATATCTCCAATAAGAATGATAAAAATTTCTCTAACAACCATAGATGTTAAACATCATCCTTGCATTAGGTATACTATAGAGTTAAAGGATTAAGTTTCCAAAAATATATATGTTTGATGCCTCCCTTAGTAAAATTAAAATCATGCATTTGCACACAAATTGTGTGACACAATATGCTTCAAAAGTTATTGCAATAGACCTTAAACATTCAAATGATTATTATATGAAAGGAGTAGTATATCTAGCCATAGGAAAGTTTAAATAGAATTTGGGAGAGTTGCGAAGCAATTATACTAACAAGATATATGACTTTGAAAGAGAAGCCAAGGTTGGGTGGGCTATTCAATGTTGATAGTGTCAAGATTCCTAAAATCTATATAAAAGATTACTTGTATAAGTCAGAGTCCCCTAAGAGATATTTGATATATTATGCAAGAATTGTGAATGAAATCTAGTATGATTGTCTCATATTAACATAGCAATCATAAGGCAAATATATGTGGATCATCTAAGTATAAAATTTGAAATACATTACACATGTGCATAAGCATTATTCAATGTGTTAATTTTGTTACAAAAAAATACTAGAATATGTTATCTTGCATGTGCTTTGACAATGGCAATAAATTTTTAAACACAAATGTCTAAGAATGTTGTGTAGGGATAAATACTCACTAATATAACATTTTATTTTCAAACTAAACAAAACCTGCATGTGCTCCAATCATCACATCTAAGTCTCAAATCCAACGGTTTGAGAATATTATGCGGGTCAAATATTTAAGTCTAATCCTCCTCCATGAAAGAATCGAAGTCGACCTGACTTGAATCATAAAATTCCTCTCAAATTCCTATGAAAATGCAAGTGACATTAACGTCTCCTCGATGATGGTCGTGTGGATAAAAATCTCAATCAGAGGGGTTAAATCTCAAAACTAAAAAAAGATGAAATTCTTAAGCTGAAATATATCACCTAAAAAAACTAAAACTAAAACCCATCTACCTCTTACAACTATTTGTTTGGGGTGATAAATTTGAAATTAATCTTAGCTTACAAATAGCAAATGTTATGCAGGGTGTATCACTAAGGTTCATCATCAAATAGTCTCTTGCCATCAAGGATGTGACATGCGCCCTCTGATTGGTGATTTTGTCGCAAAATGACACCAATATATTATTATCATGGTTAAAGCCTGTATGTTCCCTAAATGTTTCAAACCTTTGAGTAATGAATTATAGGGTATATTTGATAGGCATAAAGTCTTTTGTAAGCTAAGGTGGATTCAGATCTATCCCCTTAGACAAACACCAACCCAGGTCTACAAGATACTCTTGGATGAAGCAACAAATGGCTACCTATAAGATGTCTTATATCAGGTTGGTTTAACTACCTCCTATGACAAAAGTAAACTATGAACTATGACAACCCAGGATGACGGAACCATGGGATCTTGATTGAGCTCTTCTTCATTCCCCCATCACCAATTTCAAGTTTACAATGATAAATTTTAAATCTCAGATTCAAAAATTTATATCCAAAAGTCAAACCCTAAAATTATTGCTATTATATGCTGGATTTATAACTTATGTAACCTCTTTAACGACTAGCCTTAATTCAAACTTTTCTCTCATTATTGAGATATGTAATTAATTATAAGGGCTTACGCCTATAGGAAACCAAAACTCAAATCACAAAGTCCTCACAAAATGAGAGAAAACTCTGGGTAGTATCTTATCTAAAACCTAATCTGCCTTCTAAAAATTCACCCGGAACCTAAATCTGTTAAAACTCTCCACCATCAACAAACACAAATTAAGAAAAGAGATATGACGTGGAGAGGCTGGGGCGTACTTATGGAATTTTTAGAGCCCACTGATTTCTTTTTTTTTTTAAATCAATCCCCCCCAATAAATATGATATGCGCCATATAATATATCATATTTTTTTCAAACTAGTTGAGCCTACAGGTCCCTGATTTCTCTTCTCAAATTTATTAGGAAGAAAGATATACCTTCTACCCAAGCTTCATGCTTTGGTGGACTTGGAAAAGGAGTGAATATTTTTATTTGATAAATTTTCATTGGGATCCTTATCTAACTGAATGGATGAGCTTATGGGAGTATAGATTGCCTTATAATTATCCATCTCATATTTTTTAAGGATATCTTTGATATATTTTGATTGGCAAAGAAAGGATCCATCATCCCTTTTATTTATACTAAATCCAAGAAAATAAGTAATATCTCCCATCATACTGATTTCAAACTCCTCACTCATTATTTTAGAAAATTCATCACAGAGATTTTTATTTGTGGATCCAAATAGTATATCATCAACATAAATTTGAAAAATGAGTAGATCTTCTTAAACTTTCTTAAATAATAGTGTGGTGTCTATACTGCCCTTAATAAAGGCTCTTTTTAAGAGGAATGTGCTCAGCCTCTCACACCAATCTCTATGTGCTTGCTTCAATCTATATATGCCCTTCTTTAATTTGATACATGCATGGGAAATTGAGAATTCTCAATATATACATCTTCCTTAATCACCCCATTTAAAAAAGAACTCTTAACATCCATCTAATATAACTTGAATCCTCTAAAGAAAGTAAATGTTAATAGTACTCTAATGACATCTAATCTAGCTACAAGGGTAAAGGTTTCAAAATCAATTCCATCAATATGGTTGCACCTTTTAGCTACTAATCTTGCCTTATTCCTAATCACTATGCCAGAGCCATTCATTTTGACCATGAAAACCCAATTAGTTCCTAAAACACTTTGGTCCTCAAGTCTTCTAACCAGTTCCTATACATCATTCCTAATAAATTAATTTAATTATTCAAGCATAGTTAGGATCTAAAATTCATCATCTAGAGCTTGATCTATGTTGGTGGGTTCTACCATGAAGATGAATGGAGAATGAATAACCTCCTTTCTAAGTCCAGGCATAGTTCTAACACCTTCTAATGGATCTCCTAGGATAAGTTCTCTAGGGTGACTAGATGAGTATCTCCATTCTCTAAGCAAAGGCTCCTTATGTTCTATTCTATCTCCTAAGTAATGGATTCTACCCCTTGGGCGACCTCTTCTACTTTTTCTTCTTCTAACATAGGCCTAAGTTTTATCTGATTCACCAAATATGACTTGGGCAAACTCTTCTACTACTAAGCTCCTCTTATAAAATAATCCTAAAGGCTTTACCTACAGATGAATATCCTAAGAAGACTCAATCAGATTTGGGATCAACTTCCCTAGAGGTTATTTTCCATTAATCAAGATAACATTTACAACCAAATATATACAAGTGATACACGTTGGTTATCCTACCCTTAAGGGTATCATAGGGTATCTTATGTAATTTAGATCAAACATTGACCTTATTCAACACATAACACACAATATTTACTGCTTCTGTCCAAAAGTATATACAAAGATAAAATTCAACTAATATGGACCTAGATGCTTGTACTAAAGTTCCATTCTTTCTTTCAGCTATTCCTTTCTACTGAGGTGTCCTAGAAGCAAAAAAGTTATGTTCTATCCCTACCTCCTGATAAAAGGATTCAAACTTATCATTTTGAAACTCTCCACAATGATAACTATAAATGGTCGATATATCACATCCTAATTTCCTCTATATCTAGGTTGAGAATGTTCTAAAATCTTCAAATGATTCTTTATTTTATGCTAGAAATCTAACCTAAGTGAATCTAGAGTAATCATCAACAATCATAAATACATATGATTTCACTCATAGGATGACTATGTAAAACAGATGCATATGAAGGATTTCTAGTGGCCTAGAGGTAATGATGTTCTAATTGAATAAAATGAAGACATAATTTTCTTTCCTACTTGGTAGGCATCACATAGGTGATAATTAGTGAAATCTAACTTGGGTATGCCTCTAACTAAATCTTTTTAGGTAAACTTCCTAAGGGTCTTCATGCTTGCATGACATAGTCTCAATGTCATAGCCAAGATTCATCAATAGTGGTTTTCAAAACACAAAGAATTAAATTATTCAATGAAATTTAAATTAAGCATATAAACATTATTAACTCTTTTCTTCTTATAAAACCAAATTTCCATTCAAACTAATCATGCATTTTATGGATAAAAATTGAATATCAAACCCTTTATCACACAACTGACTAATGCTAAGTAAATTTTGCTTTAAATAATCTACAAGTAAAACATTCTCAATGATGAAATCCTTTGAGTTTCCAATTATATATGAGCCCACACTCTAATGGTGTTATCTCCCAATGTGACCATCTCTGATGACCTAGCCTCCAGTGTGATGAACTGCTTTAAATCTCCAGTCATGTGCCTTGAGCATCTGTTATCTATTTATTATGCTCTCACTAGGCCTTTTATGAGAGCATTCTTATAAAGTCAATCAAATATTAGATTTGGGAACCTAAGTGAGTTTAGGTTCCATCTTATGCTTTGATGAATGACTTGCATGCATGTTATGCTTTGGTGCAAGTGATTTGGGCCTCCACAATAGATGTGTGTTGACCTCATTTTTATATGAGGTCACTTGGACTACTCTTGATCCTAAATGAATTTAATTTCCAAATTAATTTAACCTATAGGATCCTCCTAGAATCTTGACCTTAGGATCTATGCTAGGATTCTTCTAGAGCTTAGACCTTAGGAGCTACTCTAGATCCTAAACTCCTTCTAGACTCCAAGTTCTAGGAATTTCTTAGGCTCTAGGATCCTTCTAGATTCCTAACTTTAAGATATATTCAGACCTTAGGATCTACCTAGATCTTAGGTCAATCAAGCCAAATCCATGGTCCAAAGGTTTTGTCAGTTGCATTCCATTGAAATTTCAAACACTTTGAAACTCAGTTAAATGACCTCCGATTCAGAGTCTGTCAGTTGCATACTGATGGGACATGTCTGTGGAGGCAACCCTCCAAATTTGAGCCCATTATGAGGTCTCTAACCTCAAAAACTTAATTAAAATCCATAGGCTGTAAAACCTTCAAATATTTACAGCCTATGCCACTAGACCTGTCACTTTGAAGATTCTGACCTTAGAGCCTTCACCAAAGCCTCTAGTCACTTCCAGACCTTTAATCTTGATATATTGATCATTAAACTGTATTTTTCTGGACCAACTTTGACCCCCAGTTGACCAGGAGTCAAAATGATCAAAATACCCCTATGGGGTTCAAATGGTAATTTCAAACCAAATGAACTCCGAATTAAATGCAATCACCTCCAGTGAGTTTCAAATGTCATTTCAAACCTGTCGGACCCATTCACAACCCCTAGTCAACTTAGTTGACCAAGTCATCAGTTTTGACCTAAGAGGCCCTTTAAGGGTCCAAACAGGTGTTTTAAACCAAATGACCCATTTAAACCATGGAATCACCTTTACCAGACTCCAAATATCATTCTAGATCTCTGCAGCCCAGACCCACATCTTGGATCAATCCAGTTGACTCAGTCAACCTAGTTTGACCAAACCAACCCTTAAGCCCTTCCACTTTGAATTAAATCCCAATGCACCTAAGCCTTGTTAAACCCTCTCTAGTTTTTCTTAATCAATCCACTAGGTAACCTTGGCTGCCACCTCACCTTTTGTTGACCAGTTGACTGGTCAACATGGTCAACAAATCTATTTAAGAGGCTTAAATGCCCATTTGGCTTGATCCAAGCTAACCCATTCCATCCTCAATCCATTCCAGCAATTCCATTTAATTCCCAAGGCTCTTTCCATGCCACCTCCAACATGGTCAACAAATCTATT
The DNA here is from genome assembly GCF_001605985.2 of Dendrobium catenatum. Lineage (NCBI taxonomy): Eukaryota > Viridiplantae > Streptophyta > Magnoliopsida > Asparagales > Orchidaceae > Dendrobium > Dendrobium catenatum. Next base: position 319,388 of record NW_021318661.1, read on the forward strand.
TAAGAGGCTTAAATGCCCATTTGGCTTGATCCAAGCTAACCCATTCCCTCCTTAATCCATTCCAGCAATTCCATTTAATTTCCAAGGCCCTTTCCATGCCACCTCAGCTGCCACATGGCATGGGGACCAGTCAAAGAGTCAAATCATGCTTTGGAATGGTCAAATGTGGTCAAAACCTCATTTAAACCTAATCACCCTTTAATACAAACTCATATAACTGTTGGAATATTCTCTGGAACCTTCCTAGAGTAATCCTTAGCCATTAGATCAAGATATAATGGCTCATATTTGATTCCACATGGACAAAAGGCCAAAATAGGCTTTCCACCTAGGATGTACCCTTGTCCTTTAGATGCTCTGCTCCCACCTACTCCCTGGACAGATGTCAAGCATTCAGGAGCTCCCCATGTTGATCTCAGCCCTTGATTTGATCTGGAGATGGCTGAATAGGGCAAAAATACCCTAAGGAAGCCTCATTCTAACCTAGCCATTATCTCTCCATTCAAGTCATCCCAGAGCTCAAAAAAAAAAACATTTCGTTTGAGCTCCCCAGATATCCCTCTTCATTTCCCACGTCAAAACTCGGCGATTGGAGGCTGCCGCCGGAGAGCCTTCCGGCCAACCGAAGCATTTCCCGTTCAATTGCTTCTACCGCTCGATCCAGAAGTTATCAAGGCGAGGGATCTTCTACAAAAAGGAGCGTTGACAGTCTACAAATGCAACCATTCTTTAAACGGGTCAAACCGTCCAAAATTGAGGTGAAAAATTCAAACCCTAGGTATAAGTACAGTAGATTAAATTCAAACCCTAGAAAAATTCAAACCCTAGGTATAAGTTTTTCTACAATATGTTTTGAGCTAGGAAATAAGCTCACCATTAATTATGTTCATTCCTAGTATCTCTGTTTAAAATTTCATGAACTTTGACTGTCTGAGTTGGGAGAACGAGTTAGAAAACAAAGTTAGGGCGCATTTCGTGATCCTGCTTCGGTATACGTTTTCTGGACCGTTGATCGCTCGATCAACGATCCAGATCAAGCCGTTCCGCGGTCCGTCCAACCGCGTAATCTATTCGGTGGATCAAACTCTAGTTCAGCTTGATCGTAGCCGCTGGTTCAGAACCGCAGATTGATTCTCCGTCGTTCGATCTCGTTAACCAATTTCAAATGGCGGGATTTAATCTCGGCTGTTGGATGGATCCCGTGAACGATTGAACGGCGGATGTCCGCTACTGACGTGCATTAGTGAAAACAAGTGGGCCCACGCATTTTCTCAATCAGCCGGTAATGATTTCCGCCGCTGCTTTTTGGGCAAACGAACCAGAGGAGGCCACATGGCAATCCCGAAGCTTTTGAGTTTAAAATGATTTTAATTTTATTTTAAAATCATTTTTAATTCGGATTTATTCCAGAAATCAATTAAAATCATTTTTTAAAAACAAAAAATTTAAAACATATTTATTTTATGTAAATATTAGTATGAAATTTAAAATACTAAGTTAAATTAATATTCAGTTAAAATATAATATATTTTTAAATATATATATATATTTCAAATTCTAAGTACTTTTAAGTTAATATTTAATTAAATTAATTAAAATATTAAATATAATTTAAAACTTTATTTTAAAATATATTCTAATATATATATAGTTTAACTTAAAATCTGACCTAATTGAATATATAATATATATTTAAAAAAAAGTAGAAAGAGATGTTCTCGGCTCTTACCTTTGGAGCTGAATCATTCTGTACGGACAATACAGACGTTCTCCCGTCGGTTACGCGCTCAGTACCGAGCGGTATATTTTTGGGACTGAGTCGCTTTTTATTGGTCTCCGGACGCCTCCGCACTCGCACAGAAAAATAAATCCTCTTTAGGAGAGAATCTCTCGTGTGCTTCTTCCAGCCAAATCCGTAAATCCACAAGTTTGGAAATTTATGAAAAAATTACTTCACATACTTCGGACATCGGCCACGAGATCCCGTCAAACAACCTACTAGTCTACAAATCGAGTCAAATTGGGTCACTTTCAATTTCCGGGTCAACCCGAATCCAACCCAAATTTTGAAATGGTCGACTTTTTGAACCCGCTAACCCGTATATCAAACAAGTTGACCCAAACCAAACCTATAATTTTTTGGGTCGGATTTCAGGTTGTGTCAAATATTGACACCCCTAGTTTAAGTACATATCAATATATTACAAAATCTAATCAAATATATATATATATATATATTATATATATATATTATAAATATATAATATAATAATAATATTCTCAAGACTTTCAAAATATAAACTATTTTTAGAAATCCATGAGCTGCTTCGAAATTTCCCAATTTGTATGCCCTCATAATGCTGGGCGGTTAGCTCTTCCGAACAAGAAATAATTACAATTCCCAAAAATTATAGTAACAGTTTTCAAAAGTCATTACCACCGCATCCATTTCTCTCTCCATGGATTCCTTTTTTAATCTTTCTTAAGCAGCAGTCCATCTATCCATAGCCAAATTCCCTTCTGCCCATATCCCCACAAAAACCAAGCAGCTAACCTATATTTTCCT
>NW_021318661.1:330511-387868 GCF_001605985.2 Dendrobium catenatum
ATCTCCTATCCGCCCATTCAATGCTTTGGATCCTTAAGAGTATAGCCATGAGCATTTAAGAATTATATCAATTTAAAAAAAGGTCATGTCATGCAAACTCAATATTAAAGTTTTTTTTGAATCATTTGAAGATATATTATATTTATAATATAAATCTATAATATTCATTAATATTGATAATTTATGATCTAGCATGATTCACAAGGTAATATTTAAAGTAAAACTCTAGATCATCAAAATTTTATTTTTAATGAACTTATAATTGAATTGAATATCTCAACAAGATAAACTCATGACATTGAAAGTGATCTGATTCGACTCTAAAATCAAACACTTGAAGCATAACAGGAAATTTTGGGACATCAATTGAATAATCTAATGATCTCTAAGTCTTCTATGATTAAAGTCAATTTATGTATCTCAATGAGACAAATCCAATTAGCCTATGTTTTGCCTAATTTTGACATCATCAAAAGTACTTTAAAGGTTAAAAAAATGGTTTATAAGATTAATGTGAGATGTTCGATAGAGTGTTTTAATATTTGGGTATATTTCTAGAAAATACTAATTTCAAAATATATAAATAGGCCCTCATTCTCTAGATGAAAAGCAGAGCTTATATCTTGTCCTGAAATTATAAAGAGAGTTATAATATTTAACCAACACTGCCAACCACCATAATCATGGTCATTAACATCCAATCACCAATGCCTAGCCATGATGTCGAACCATTGTCGACCAACCATAGCCATTGGACCATTACTCTGTGAACACTATCATTTAAACAAGCTATCAAACCATCATTGTCCAATCCAGTGGAACATCTTCATTCAACCATGTTCATTAGACTACCACCATCAACCCACCATTACATCAAACTACTATTATTCAAGCATCGTCCTTAGATTGTTTCCATCCAATCACCACTATTAGATCGCCACAGTCCGATTATAGTCCTTTGAACACCAACGCAAAAATAATGTCCACTTACAATTGGCACTCAACTATAATCTCTTAACTATTGTTGTCCAATTATGGTCTTTAAACTACTTTCACTCGATTATGATCTCTCGACCATCATTTATGGTCTCCCACCTATCATTGCTGGACTACAATCTCTTTATCACAATTACCTAACTATGGTACTCCAAATATCATCACTTGACTATGATTCTCCAACCATCCTTACCCATTATAGTCCTCCAAAAACCCTCACCCGACTAGTTCCACTATCCATTGTCATTTAATTTTGATATCTTGACCACCATTTTTATATATTGACCATCATTTTGATCTCTTGACCACCATTACACGACTATGGTTCTTCGACCACTGTCAACTGACTTTAGTCCTCCAGCCACTAGCACATAACTATGATCCTCCAACCACTATTGCTTGACTATGGCCCTTTGACCTTTGTCACTTGATTGGAGTCTCTTGACCACCATCACCCAACTATGATCTTTCGCCACCATTAAACAAATGTGTTTGCCTAATCACAATTGCCAAAATACAATCTCTCCATCACAATTTCCTAATTAGGTTCCTCTACCACCATCATTGGGCCATAGTCCTCTGACCATCACCACTTGACTATAATCCTCAAAGCACCATCAATTGATTATGATTAATGTCACATAACTATAGTCTCCATAGTATTATTGCTTGATTATAGTCTTCCCACCACCATTAATTTTCACTTGATTATTTCCTACTAATAATTATTGCCCGCCCTACTATGGTCTCCTAACCACTATTACCTAGTTATGATCTTCCAAATACTATGGCTTGAATATAGTCCATCAACCGTAAGTGTCAAATTGTGACCATTTAACCACCATTTTATGATAACAGTATCCTAATCACCATCATCCAATTATAGTATCCTGACTAATGTTGCCTAACTATGGCCTCACAACTAATATCACCCTGCTGTAATATCTCCACTTATGTCAATTAACTGAAGTCTCTCGATCACAATAGCCCAATTATGGTCTCTTATTCACCATATTTTCATTACAACCATCCAAACATCATCACTCAACTACGGTCCTAAAAAACTTATCACCTAAATATGGACACTTGATAACTATCACCTGACTATAATTTTTTAACATTATTGCCCAATAATGGTCCTCTAACCATCATCCCCTTGACTATAGCCATATAACTACCATCACACAACAATAATAATTATTCTCTCTATGGTGATTCAACCGCCAACATATAATTATGGTTTCCTAATCATCATAACTTAACGGTAGTATCCCAATCAGTATCACCTAGCTACAGTCATCCAACAACTACCACCAAACTACAGTTTTCTGACCACCATCATTTAAATATTGCCTCCCAACTTACTATCATCCAAATATGGTTTCCATACTACTATTGCCTAACTATAGTAATCTAATCATCATCGCTTTACTATGATTTACCACCACCATTATCTAACTATGATCATCTAACCATCCTATCTTGAGTGTTATCCTTCAACCATCATCACAATATGATTCTCTAACAACCATCGTTAGACTATGATCTCTAGACCACCATTTCTCAACTATAGTATCCCCACAACCATCACCCAACTACAATATCTCATTATCACCTGATTGTAGTCTCTTGTTTATCTTTGCCCAATTCCAATTTGTAAACCATAATAACCTGACCATGATCTCCCAAACATAATTTTCTAGATATAGTCCTCTAATAATCATATGCTAACTTTAAATTCTTGATCAACATTAACCAACTATAGTCCTTCAATCACTATTATTTGTTGATGGTTTCTTAACTATATAATCTTGACTACTATCCTTCAACCACCATCGCATGACTTTAATCATTCAATTATTATTATCTGACAGCATTTGATAACCATTATTAATTATGCTCTCCTAACCAATGTTGTGAAAATCGAACCGGACAACGAACCAAAAGAGGGAGAGGTTCACAGTTCGACCGGTTTGATCGGTCAAATTGGGGTTCAACCGGATGACGTAATAAATAATAATATTATTAAAAATTAATAAAATTAAAATAGTCCTAACCACTATCACCAAATTAACTACAATCATGTAACCATAATCTCCACACCAATCCCACTAAAGTCTCACAACCACTATCACCCGAATACACTAAAGATTATTACAAAACATCTATCATTATCAATTTTGTCTGCTCATGCTAATACCTATAAAGATGATACACTGTATAAACACCTACTTTAACAACCAAAATCAATATATAGCATCACTTATGAGTTTAATGCATGCCTTTGACATTATCTTTGACTCCTAACATCAACACAATAATTTATACTATAATTTTTTGTCTCTAGTCTCCTCTTTTCAAACGAGAATGATTGAAAAAATAATAATAATTTCTTGAAGGGTGCTTCCATGCCTTAAGGATCTTGTAACTCCCAACATGGAATCAATCCTTTATAGTTAGTGTCTATTATATTGTATTAATTTCATCCCTAATAATAGAGAAGAGCATAATTTATAATCAACGATATGTACTAGTATAAAACAATCAAACTAGTAGAATAAAGATTTTTTTGTCCTCTTTGAAAAGTGACTTTGAACGTGTTATTGCTTATTGTCTCACTTACAAACATTTCAAGTTAACTAAGCAAATATTTGGTACGTATACTGCTCTTTTGGTCCTATATTGACCTTATGAGGACCATTTTATGGACTTCATTTTAGGTTTTCCAAGAACTCTATGAACATGATAGTATTTTTATGATTATTGATCGGTTCTCTAGAATGGCACATGTCTTACACTGTTTGAAAACTAATGATGCCACCCATATAGACAAACTTTTATTTAAGGAAATTGTTAGACTATATGGGTTAACATCCACAATAGTTTCAGATAGGAGTGTTAGATTTATTTCATATTTTTGGAAAATTCTATGGAAACTAATTGGAACACAATTAAAATTTTCATTTGCATTTCAACCCAAATTGATGATCAAATAGAATTTGCTAAGAGAACCCTAGGCAACGACTTGCTAAGGTAATAGATAAAAATATTGGCACATGGGACTTACATCTTCCTACTTCTAAATATGCTTATAAAAACACTATTTCTAGAACAACTTAAAAAATACATTCTGAAGTTAGTTATGGTTATAACCTAAAGAAACTTTTGATCTAGCAGATATTCCTCATTACTAAAGTTTTTATGTTGTGTAAAAATTAATAATTTACATGATCAAGTAAAGCAACAAATCCAATGAAGTAATAATAAATATGTGAATGTGACAAATTATAAACATTCAACTAATGAATACAACAAAGGTGAATATGTCATAATTTGAATTCGGCCAGAGTGTTACCCCACCAAATATAACAAGCTTCAAGATAGGGCTTCGGGCCCATTTAAAAATCTCAAGAAACTTGGATCAAATGCTTATCTCTTTGAATTGCCTTCTTACTTGTATATAAATCATGTTGTTAATATTGAGGATATATTACCTTATCAAAGAATTATTAAGGCTCGAGATTTGCAAGATAACCCTATTATAGGAGACACAACTCTAATTTATAGGAGTCATGTGCCCTGTAATTCTTAGATATTTATGGCATCATTTCATAATAACTCTCTGTGATAAAAGGTTCATCACCTAAATTCTTCGTTAGATTAAAAACTAACCTCCTTATGGTTGAATAATGAAGATATAGAGAAGCTTATGCCATGTCTTGTTGAAGAATATATGGACTTTAACTCTATAGAGCATAATTCTTTAAGGTTTGGTGGAGTTGATGCACCACTAAGATAAAGGTCAATGATAAGATCACAAACAAAGGCCCATCATTAGAATTTGGGCCATTCATTATGAAAAACTTTCAATGCAAGCCCATGAACATCACATACTACTTTTAAATTTATGAGAGAATGATTTGAAAGCTTAATTTAAGGCCCCTTGATGGGTAGGTGGACCATATAAGTTAAAAAAGAAAAAGAACTTTATAAATTAATTGATTTCAAGATCACTCTACTTGCCAATTATGACCAATTCAAATTTTCATGTATTTAAAAACTTTTAATTTGATTTTATTTCTTTTATTCTCTTTCTTTATGTCTTAAAACATGTCATCAATTCATATAATAGTATTTTATTTACTCTTAAAACTTTTTAAAGTTATTTAGGCTTAGAAAAGGTCTATAAATAGGACCTTGCTTTATACTTTTGATTCATTGAATAAAAGTAATATTTTTCTAATGGAAATTTCATGTGGAAAATTTTGGAGCATATTTTACTCATTGGTGGAGCTTGATGGATGATTCTCTAGGGCTTTGGTGAGTCCTTAGTTATCTCTTCGTATCACTTTCCCTTCTATTTTCTAACACAATTTTCATCTCCTCTACTTAGCCTCAAGCTTAGCATTCCATAAACCCAAATATATCTAAACTCTCCAAAAATCTCCTAAATATCCCCACACATCTCTCATAACTTTTCATGACCTCAAATCTCTAAGAACCCTAGTATACCATAGCTGAAGTTCCAATAAAGAGAGGTAATTTCTTGCCATAAGTAACTAGATTAAAAATTTGTAACTTCTCAATGACTAATCCAAAATCTATAAAAATATTACCAATATTAGTTTTCTAACATTCCAAACCTTTGATTTGGAGTTTCTCAGTATTTTTCTCCAAGGAAAACCCATCTTCTTAGAGCTTAGAATTTTAGATTCAAATCTATCCAAAAATCTTAATTCTAGCCTCACCACCACCCAAATAACTATTCCATCATCACCCCAAAAGGGACACCGATCAAGTTGTTGCCTTCACCATAAAGATTCCCTTGATACAAAATCATTTTGGTATCAGAGCCATGTTCTAAATAAGTCAAGATCATGGAGCTTGAAGGCACATGTCACTCAATGTAGAAGTTAAAAATTTTTATGACGGGATATGATTTTTTTAATGAATTAAAAAAACTCATGAAATACTCACCACCACATCATATTAGTATTCGATATTTCAAGTGATCAAGAATTTAGTTAATTCAAGTTGCTTTACTTTGTGTTGGCTTAGCTTTTGATATGGCATGGAGACCTATCCTTTGGGATAGCTTGGTAACTAATTTCCCATAAAATAATAATTAGACCCATGTCCAAACTATCACCTTTGAACAATTCACGGATTTTTCTTTTCCAATATTGAAAAAATTATACCCACAAGAAAAAAAATTTATTTCTACTACAAGCAAAATATGCCTTTAAGATCCTTAACTTTGAATTCTTTAGAGTCTTGGCTCTGATACCAAAATGATGTCGTATCAAAGGGATCATTATGGAGAAGGAACCAACTTGATTGGTGTCCTCTTGTGGTGGTGATGGAATAGTTATTTAGGTGGTGGTGAAATTAGAATTCAAATTTGTATTTTGTAAATAATGCATGATACTAGTATAATTCACATCCATATTACTACTAATGAATTTTTCATCGATAAAACTATTGGTAACTACTGATGACATATGTATTGATACAATCTGCAATGATTATTGAAGGATAATTCTTCAACAAATTATTTTCTAAAATCCATCAATAATTTAATCATTAGAAATTCCAGTAGCAGTGAAATTTATTTTTCCATGAAGGTTTTACCAATAATTAAGTTTTCACTATAATAGCCATCATTAATAGGTTCATCGATAAAAAATGACCAATTTGTAATGAATAATTCTGTCATTTAGTGACATATTTTTTTGTGCTTATTATAAAAAATAATCCTTATTCATACTCTTATTCCTATTATATCAGTCATTTAGTGGCATATATCTAAGATGAATATAGTAAATGCTTTTAAAAATGGTGATCTTCAAGAAGAGTTATATAGATTTGCCCATCTTATTATTTCTTCTAACCCTAAAAAACTTTACAAACTTAATAATTCATTATATAGTCTTGAATAGCTACCACAATCTTGGTTTAAAAAGCTCTCTACTATGCTTACATTACTTTGTTTACATCCTAATGACCATGAGTACTTGTTTTCTTAGGTTCACATCCAACAAACTTATTCTAATTTTCTTATGTGTTGATGATATGATTATTGCAAGTAATGATGTTAAAGTATTACAATTTTAAAATTAGAATTAGCTTCTCATTTTGAAATAATTTTTTTTGGAACTTTTAGGTCATTTCATGGGTAGATAGAGCACCTTTTGACTGTCCCCACTCAATATCATATTCTTGTTGGTAATTTGGATTATCTTACAATTAAACAATTATATTACCTATGTTATTTACGCTACTAATCAAGTTATTTCTTCTCTTATTAATTTTATTAGTTTATTATTTTTTATATTTTATATATGTTATCTTAAGGGGACTCCTTTTTAGACTCTTTTATTTATATCAAACTCTTCATTAGTTAAAAGAACGAGAAATATAGTTTGGCATTTTAGTATTCCACAAAAGATGTGTATTTTCTACAGCCTCCATTGCCACTAAGATAATTTGATTATGGTGGTTGATTACTGGGATGTGTATTTTTCTTTCAACAAAAGTTCTATTTAGATTATTCACAACTCAATTTTTATGAAATAATTAAGCATATTAAGATTGATTATCAAATCAATCATCATCACCTTCAACATAACACTCTTAACTTACTCTTTATTTCTTCTTTTTTATAAATTGCATACATGTTTACAATGTCTTGTCCACTTTTGTGTTCTTCCTTCTTAGTAGGCAAAGTTTTGATGTTTATTACAATAACAACATGAGTTTATGGAGTGATGTTAACTTCTTAAAAGTTTTCATTATCATATAGATATTAGAACATGTGTATAATATCTATAGTAGGAATTAAAAAATTATTATTCTAATAAACTTTAATCATCAAGGATATTTATATATATTACTCTTCTTTACTGCATATAAATAGGCATGCTTAAATAAACATCTTATTCAATTCAATAATAATTATTATAATATTAGTGTTCAACGCTCACATCCTAATACATCAAAAGATATTCTATATAATTTTTGATGCCCTATAAATTGCATTTATCTAAACTAGCAAAATATATTTATTCTATAATTATTTTACATAATTTATAACTCTCTTCAATTATTCACTTAATCTTGATATATATAGTCACTCATGCATTTGTACCATTTCATGGAAGCCATTAAAATAACCATGCATCATACTCTTACACAATTAAATGTTAATCTTTGTATCATTCTAAAAGCTTATTTTAAAGTTTATGGTCCTTAATTTCATGATGGTCTCTTTATCGCCCAATCTTAGGTTTAGATAATATGTTTTCCCTAGGAAATTATTTATGCACCCTCTTACTGCAATTACTACTAATGCTAAGAATGGTTTAATCCCATTTTCATTATCGTGGTTGAGTTCAAGCTGAATGAATTATGGGCATGAATTTCACATAACATTCCTGATTATAGGGAGAGCTTTAGAGGTGATCTTACCATAGGAAACACATCATATTTTTTTAAGACATTTGAAGGAAGGTTATAAGAAAGCATCATGAAAGATGGGGTTGATGGATGTAGAGCTGGTTTAAGAGAAGGTATATATACTCCATTAGGAACACCACTAGCTATCATTTTTATATGCACATTATTGATCTACTTAATTTGTTGACTTATTGAACGTGATGCCAAAAAGTGGTGCACAAAGATTTTAGTTTTAGATATGATATTTTGAAAACTAACCCGAATGAGTATTTTACTGGTATATTAAGACAGTCTTGGGGTATATCTATGCAAACTTTGGTTTGTTCTATCCATTAATTATAACATAACTATTCAATTGATTAAGTGCTCCACACAACTTAGTGATTCCTACTGGCAAATGAGTCTAACTTTCTAATAAATACAAAGTATGTTTCAAATATATGAAAGATAGGTATAATGATTTTTAGAACCAACTCACATTTATGCACAAGAGTATAAAGTGTATGACATATCTTGTAAATTTTACCTTATTGATGTTATTGAAAATGAGAATTGGAAGTGCGCATGTAATCATTCTTTTATCATACACCTTATCTACATGTTATTGATATTGCTTGAAATAAGAAGCATAGCCCATACTACTCTTGCCTCATAATATTTCGAAATATACAATTGCAATCTAATATGCAATAGAGTATTCTATACTATTATTTACATCAATTTTTATATTTTTGAAAAATTAATAGCTTTCAAATTGATTCAAAAGATGTAGAAAGGTTGTATAAACGGAAAGGTGGTCTTTTATTGACTAAGTTAACCACCATATTTAAATCAACTATTATAATTTAAAAAGATGCCTATAAGGAACCACATAACTTCCTTAATACTCAAGAATGTAAAAGCTACAATTATTTCTTTTCTTACTTCTCTCTTAGTTAACGTTGAACATATAGAAATTTATTTGTGTTTCGCTTATGGCAATCTAAGAAAATTAGAATGCTAGCGAAGAATCATCTAACCTCTCAAAAATAGGAAGACAATAATAAAATCATTTTTTATGATAAAATTGTATAGTATAAGGTACAATTTGGAGAGATGAAAAATGTTAGATCAGATTCTTTTCAAAAAAAAAATATATATATCTATACAAAACCAACACGAGCTCAAGTGATTAATAAACGACTAACATCAAAAAGGTTAATGATATAGAGGCATCAATGGAAGATATAATTTTTAGAATTAATTAGATTTAATTGAGTATTAATATAATATATTAAATAATTCATGTCATAATTATTCAATAAATTTTAAGTTGGTTGTCTGAATTAGTTGTAAGTGTTCATAGAAGAATGATCAATAAATATATAATTATGAATTGAAATTGCAATAGTCAAAATCTTTTTTTTTTTTTAATTTTTTATTTTCATAATTATGAAACATTAATAGACATAATAATATGATAAGTCACTATTAATATTTTTAACTTAAAATTTTGATAGAACATATTATTTTAAATTGATTTAAAATAATCACTTTAGCTGAATATTTTAGGAGTGTAATAATTAAAATTAGATGAGAATCTTTTTGACCAAAATTTATAACATTAACAAAGTCAAATAAAATTTAAAATATAATAATTGAAAAATAAAAATTATTTAAAAATATAGAATTAGTAAAAGGAAGATTTAAAACAACCAGCCTTTCCTCGTTCGATACCTTATTTGTTCCATTAAAATAGATCGCCCCAAAGCGCTTGGAGGGATAGTCCTGCTGTCTTCGTACTTTCCTATCAAAAATTCTTCGGGAAGCATTTTTCTTTTGGCTTGAGGAGAGATGAACGCGCTGTTCGTTCTTCTGCTGCTGCCTCTTCTCTCCCCTCTCTTGACTGCAAATGGCAAACGGTTCCGTCTCCCGACTGACTCCAGGGCTTACCTCACCCAACAAGTGAACTGGTTTGATCAGACGCTCGACCATTTCTCTCCCACGGTGAACTCTCTCTCTCTCTCTCTATCTCCGTGGAGGGTTTTGGGGCTTTAAAGGGTTCCACGGAGCTTGGTATTGTTTTTAGGATCCATCGTCATCATTGGCTTTATCCCAACTGTGTTTAGGATTCGTTTTGCTATTGGAAATTGCGGATCCCTTTTTATTATTATTATTTTGTCTCTTTTGAAGCTAACTCTTTTAGTTGCGTCTAATGCTTAGAATACTGGATACAATTAAGTAATTTGTGGAAGCATTATATAAAACTACTTCAGGAAGTTTGGAATATCATGGATATTAAAGTTAGTTTTCATGAAATTGTAATCAGGCCAACTATATTGTATGGCGAGTGTTGGGCGATAATGAAATCAGGAAGTTGTTGCTGGATCCATTCCCAAATCAGAAGATGCTAACTCAAGCTTATTCACCTCTTGGACCCAGAATAATGACAATGCCATTTCTTGGATCTTGAATTCCATTTCAAAAGAAATTATTGCAAGCATCCTCTATCTAGGAACAATGAGCAAAATTTGGATAGACATCCAAGATCACTTTAGCTGAAGTCATGAATTGAAGATCTTTTAGCTAAGGTATGAATTAACCAACCTCAAGCAAGTGCGAGTTTCAAGGGCATCAAAACACATCTTCTCCATTAAAGATTTGTTCTCATGCAGAAGACACAATGATAACACTAGCGATATTTTACCCAATCGCATCCACATCATAGTTGACATCTATAGAGTTATAAAATTAAATAATGACTTTATCCTATGAAATATTCTCTACATTTCTGATCTTGATTTTAACTTGCTTTCAATAAGTGCCTAGTTAAATGACATCACTTACTCCTTTTGTATTTTTATCAAAATCATTTTCTTATTTGAAACTTATTGTTTGTTCATCCTGAAAACTGCAGCTGTATTGAAAATTGTATAGTAATTACAGTAAAATAGAGAGTGGTATAGTGATTTGTATTGTATTTCCCATTAACCATTACAAGTGACCAGTGCATCGTATATGTATGCATTATTATGGTAAGGGAAGAAGAGTTAGTTGAAGATGACCGGTGAGGATTTAATCAGCCGAAAGCAGGGACAACAGCAGAAGAGGAAGTGGCGACAATAGTAGAGGGACTAGCACCATAAAACGTGATCTGCAACTAGTGCAGCTTGCTTGAGTTAGTTAATAGCCCCCCACAAGCTAATGAGTTTGGAGAGACCGTTAGCTTGTTCCGAAGAATTGAGAATCGAGCCTTAGGAAGCACTTTAGTGAATATATATGCAATCTGATCATGGGAATTGATGTGATGAATTGTGATGGCATGATTTTTAATGCAATCTCTGATGAAATGATAATCTACCTCTAGACGTTTAGTCTGAGCATGAAAAACAGGATTATAAGCAAGAGTAATAGCGAAAACATTATCACATATAATGATGTTGGTCGGGAAGTTGGAAATTTAAATTCCTTTAAAAGAAATCGGATCCAGATGATATCAGTTGCAGTGGTGGCTAATGCTCGATATTCAACTTTGGTTGAAGAGTGAGCAACGGTTGGTTGCTTTTTAACACACCGGGAAATGAGTATATCGCCAAAGAATAGGCAATAACCTGCTGTAGACTTCCTATCAATGGAACCTCCAACCTAATCGGAATTGGTGTAGGCCACCAATGCGGATGAAGTAGAGTTTATCGGCAATCCAAAGTGTAACATGCCTTGGAGGTACCAGAGCAAGCATTTGATAGATTGAAAATGATGCATTAATGACGTATGCATGTTTGCTTGTGAGGCTCACGAGTTGGACTCCCATATGTATAACAAATATTTTATGCAAGTGGGTCTCATAGGAGGTAGTCAACAACCAAAGTAAAATTTTTTGAATAATCATGACATGAATTTTTTAATATATTATGTTAATGTTAGGGTGTTATCTAGAAGCAATGCACTGTATGGCCTGAATACATTGAGAAGTGTGCAAGTGCTGCTGCATTGTCTCATAGGTGCAGTGATAAATAAGCAAGTGTTCCAACATTTTGAATGAATGTGGGAAAATAAATTAGTTAATGATACTAGAATTATGATGAAAATTTGGAATGTTGGTTCTTTTTTTGACAAATTAATGGAATTTATAGATAATATGATTCACAGGAAGATAAATGTTCCATGTATTCAAAAAATTAATTGGGTTGGAGAGAAGACTAAAGAGATTGATAGTTTAAGATTTAAATTATAGTATGCAGTTAGGAGTCTTATTATAAATGATGCAGGTGTGATTATAAATAAGAGTTTGAAGGATAATATTGTAAAAATTAATAAAATTGAAGATAAAATTATAACTTTAAATATTGTTTTTTATGCTAAGATCATTAATATTATAAATTTTTATGCTTCTCAAGTAGGTTTGGATATATGTTTAAAATTAAAATTTTAGAGATATACAATAATTAATATAAAGAATATCTATTAAAAAAAGTTTTTATTGGACGATATTTAAATGGACATGTTGATAGAGTGGTAAAAAATTTTAGAAGTATTCATATGGTAGGACCATATTAAAATTTTGCTCTAGCTTATGATTTTGTAATTGCTAATACCTTATTTAAGAAAAAAGAGGAGCATCTTATCACTTATAAAAATAAATATAATAAAATTCAGATTGATTATTTTCTTATATGAAAATAGATCATTTAAATTGCAAATATTATAAAGTTATTTCAAATAAAAATTTATGTACCAACATGACTTATTTATTTTGGACTTTAAGATGAATATGTGAAATATGAAAAATAAAGTAAAATGTTATCCAAAGATTATATCGAGGCATTTAAAGAATACTAATAAAAAAAATTGAAGTAAGATTCAAATCTTAATATTTTGATTGTGCATGAGGAATCTAATTTTTTGTGGGACAAAGTAATTAGTATTCTAAAATGTTGCAAAGTGTGTGTTTGGAGTATAAAAAAGAAACGTAATAGTGAAAATAGTTGATGGTATACTCAAAATATACAAGAAAAGATGAAAAATAAGAAGTTTTGTTATAAAAATAAATTTAGATATGAAAATTTAGAAAATTGAGAAAGATATGAAGGATTCCATAAGTAGTTTAAGAAAGCAATAAACATTGAAAAAATTTAGCTTTTAATGATTAATATAATAGATCAGATGTTAAGAAGGGCTAAAGATGTATGTATAAGTTAGCTAAATAAAGAGATAAAAAAAGTAAGGATTTAGTTCAAGTATATTAAGGATGATATTCAACATAGGTGATGAGATATTTTGATAAATATTTCAACAAAGATTGTGATAATATGATTGACTTTAGTGATCTTAGCACCTTAAATGAAAATATGGATTTTTGTTTTTATTGTCATATTAGTAAAATCGAAGTGAAAGAAACTTTAAAAAAGTGAAGTATGGAAATGCTTAAAAGATGAAGGAATTTATTGACTTCCTAACTTTTTAATATTATTTTGAAGATTAAAAAGATGTTAAATGAGTGGAAAAGAGTGTGTTAGTTTATATTTTTAAGAATAAAGGTGATGCACAAAATGTTTGCATTATAGAGGAATTAAGTTAATGTATCATACATTAAAACTTTGGGAGAGAGTTATTAAGCATAGATTACGACGTGATGCTAATTTTTCTCAAAATCAATTTAGAGTCATGCCGGGTAGGTCTATTATGTAAACTATACATTTATTGAGAGGTTTGATGGAGAGTATTGAGAGAATAAAGAGGATCTACATATGATATTTATTGATTTAAGGAAAGCATATGATAAAGTTTCAAGAGAAGTGCTCTGAAGTGTTAAAAAAAAGGAGTTAATACTGTTTATATTCAAGTCATTAAGGATATGTATGCAAGAGCTATTACTTGTTCAAACACAAGGTGATTTGACTATGTATTTTCTTATTTCAGTTGGATTATAACAAGGATTAGCTTTAAGCCTACGTCTTTTTGCTTTAGTTATGAATGTTCTTACTATATATTTGCAAGCAGATGTACCTTGGTATATGCTTTTTGCTGATGATATTATTCTTGTTGATAAGACTAGAAATGGAGTTGAAGGAAAACTTGAATTATGGAAGTTCAACTTAGAGTTTAAAGGTTTTCATTTGAGTAGATCTAAAATCAAATATATGGAGTGCAATTTTAGTAGTAATATATTTAGTGAAGGGATTGTGACTTTGGGCAATCAAGTCATTAAAAAGAGTACACGTTTGAGATATCTCGAGTTTATTATTCAAAATGATGGTGACATAGATGGGGATATTATTAGTTGAATTCAAGTTTGATGGTTAAAGTGGAGGAATGCATTGGGCCTATCGTGTGACAGAAAAATACCCCTCAATTTTAAAGTTATGTGTAAGTCAATTTTTTATCATGAATTTTGGCGGCCTCCCAATATCTTCTTCTTGAATTAGGCATCTTTGGGAGTGCTGGGCCTTTTTATCACACTAAGAAAGACTTGTATGATCGATGTTGTAAGACACTGTGATTAGTGGTGGGGGGAGGGGGGTCTTCTATCCTACCGCGTAAAAAAAAGCAGTGGGTCTTAATGTATGTGCTTAGAATTTGCAATGTTTTCTAACTGCATCAAGAAAGATGCATAGAAGTATGAATATTTGAATTTTCCCTATCGTGCTAAAAAAAAACGCACTCGAGGCTTATCCTTTCCATCATTAATTCCGACTAAGAGTTTTTGCCATCATGTTAAAAAATACGCATATAGGTTCTGCTCATTATGCTAAATGCATCGCACTCAGGATTTTTTGAGATTTAAAGGTTACATTTTTTTAATGCCTATGAATGAGTTGTAGTGACAAAGCGAGCATATTTTTCATTCACTTTTATCTTGCTCCACCATTAACTTAGATTTGAGGCTTCTTTAAAGTGCATGAAGTGAATCCAAATCAAGTTACTTTATTTTAAGAGATTCCAACATATGTGCTTTGACTATTTTCAAATCTAAGTTGTTGAAAACACAAGGCTACATTTTAAGATCAATTTTCTTTGTTACTCTCTCCATAGACGTGCTGCAAGAGAGTTGTCTTCCCCACACCACCAAGACTCACCATTGATGATATAGAAGTGTTGTTCTACATAGTAGTGGCAATAATATGAGTTTGATTTGAATTTGATGGCTTCCTCAACCACTAGACTACGCTTCTCCCACCTCACTTTTTTTTTGCTTAAGAAAAACGGAAGCCCTAATAGGGTTCATGATATGATCTACGCAAGAAAAGGGAAGATTGGTAGTTACTGAAATCTTTGAGAAGGGAAATCGAGTGGGAGTCATAGGCCAGGCAAGGTCAATGTTGGCCACATTCCTGAATTTTTAATTCTTTGAAAGAATCATTCATCCTTGGGAAGCTTCTCATCTCCATCGACAATTTCTCCTCCTTAAACATCTACTGTTCCTACTATCTATGCATAGTAAAACACGCTAAAGAGTTTGGATCATCTCCTTTGTGTATTGCTTGACCCGATGCCTTCCACGCTTCTCTATCATCTAGTGCTTAGAGAATTTGGCTAGGATTGGAGGGAGTGAGAGAACGAAAGAGTGTGAGGGTTGGGAGAGCTAGAGTGTCGGACAAGAGCACTTGAGTGCGAATAAGTGACGGAGAAGGCTACAAGAGAGCGAGATAGAGAGAGAAGGGTATGAGTGATTTCACACCTGGACAGCTAGAGCATGGTGCGCGGATGGTTGGGTGCAGGATGAAAGGAGGAAGATATTTTTTTTTTTATAATTTAAATTAGCTTGAATCAAATCATATTTGTTATAAAATAGTTGATCCTACAGATCTTTTAAAGTTACTTTGAATATTAACTTGAGATTTAGATTTTATAATTTTTTCTTATAATATTCTTGGATGTCATTGTAAGGTAAGAGTTGAACTATAGACTAGTCATTGATCTTATATTTATGAATTTTATTGTCATCTATTTTCTAATATATTTTTATCTTGCCTCTTTTGTGGTAAATTTTTTAACTAGAGGAGGCCAGAAGGAATGCCATGCAATGAGCCTATTAAGGAAATAATTCAAGCTATAATGGATAGCCACGACTCGGGGAACTGCTAATGTGGATGATAGGCTTGAATACTATGAGGAAATGCTGAGAGATTGTAGTGCCTATGATGAATTCTTCATGCAATCATTCGCACTTTACTTCAAGCTTGACCTCTCCATCTATAATGATCCTGTAGATTGGGTACCACCATGGGGTTTAAATGTAGGGAGCATAACTCACTAAAGAGTGCTGTTGAATAGGTGAATTACGTGATATGCGACATCGTAGACTTAGATACTGATATCGTTGAGCAGCTTTCTGGTTGTGTGGGGTTATATCCCATGGGCGCGATATGTTTTGCAGGCGTATAAGAGTATTTTGAAAGAGGCATGTGTTTATGATGCCATATGTGTCTCGCTGATCAACATTGAGAGCATTCCTTCCTACACAGGTCAAAAGAGTAACTAGGTTTTGCGATCCAACCACCAATACTTATTGGATGGGCCTATAAGAGCTGACCATTACACTGTGGGATCTTAAAGAAATATCTAGATTGCCAATCTTTGGTCATCGTTATGAGATAACTACTTTGAATGAGGAGCTCTTTTACAAGCAAACTTCCCATGATGGAAATAGGTGAGGGGAATTGATTTAGCAGTGGTTTTCCCTAAGATTCTAGGCCATTTTTGACAAGTTTGCAGAGTGAACAGGCTACTAATGGTTTTTTCACACCATTCTTCCCTTAGACATTTGGATTCGTAACTTTCTTTGGGAGGACAGTCTTGTTTAGCCCACCATTCTGTTATACAACCTTTTAGAGTTTGGCATGGAGCATGATGGTCTATTGGTGGAGTTTGCCAAGCCATTTGTAGAGGTTGAGTATATGTCTCCCTCCATCCCAAGTATGGGTGAAAATTTATTACTGATGGGCTTTTTGGTTACTCAGATCACATCTTTCCTCTTCCTACAATTGGGGGGGGGGGGGACAATTGGGGGGGGGGGTGTTCTATATGGTTCAGTGATCTACTGAACCAATCTACTGGTAGCCAACTAGCTTTCTCGTTTTGAGTGGCTCTCCTTGGTTCCTGTAATTCCCATTAGAATATACAGGATTTTAAGGATAATCCCATAGACTACTTCATTCAATGTGCTGAATTTAGTTATTTCTTACTATTAAAAATTTATGCCTACATTCATATCCACATTTCAGGAACATTCAATTGCTTGTAATATCCGCTACACTTTTTGAATAAGGGATACCCCATTGTCATGCAACTTTTAGAAGCATCTTCCACCTTGGATCAAGAGTGTGTGAGACTTTTCTTCTTTATCCCAAATCTCTCATTGATTGATTTTTCTTAGTGCATCAACCAGAGATAGGCAGTTTATCTAGCAACTTTGATGAAAATAGATATAGTTGATGATATTAATCATTATAGTAGGTATGCTCTATTTTTTGCAGGTCAAATTTGCAGATTAGTAAGTATTTTATTAACATGAGATTCGTGTGATTGTACTATTGCTTTAGCCGATCAGTAGTCTTGGAAGGATATTAGCTAAATAGAGTTGCTCGATGATTTAGGTTTTCACAAGCAATTATGTGTGAAGGCTTGCCTTTTCTCTCTCGTATGGTAGATGTCATCCAGATGAGTTCAATGCCTCTAGAAATATGCATATATGTTGATGCTATGATTTGAGGTTACCTACATAGGCTCTATTTTAGGTCTAAATTTCGTATGACACCACTAAATAGTCATACAAGAGTCTGTTATACTTAACTGACTTGGGTAAGATTATCTTTTTCCACCTTTCATAGAGCGTGATGCCATGAGATGTGAACGCCACGAGAGCTCGTTAGGGTCTCATTGTAAAAGGCCTCGACGAAGCTCTGTGCACATCAATCTAAGTGAATGTACCGTCTTTGCTTACAATTATTTTTATTTGTTTGAATCTCTTTGTTATGCTTGATGCTTTTACGACTTAATTACATGTGGTAAGGTGATTGCAATTTTGGAGGAGACCATTCCTTCTCCCACCAGAGTGCCTGAAAAGGGAACCCTCTCTAGGTTATGCTAGACATGAGAATTTATAATGTTAATAATCTTTATTTCGACAACAATCTTTAAAGTTATAATTATATTTCCAATTCTATTAATTTCTACAGCATTATCATTTAAACTCTTATTTTTAATAGTTAAGAGGAATTTGTTGTAGCTTGGGAGTGTAAGAAGGCATGATTTTTTTTGGGGCTTTTGTATATGATTTAGTTAAGTTTTAGAGTGAGGCGTATGCCTCATTCTAGCAAGGCAAGGTGCGCCTAAAGGATGGCCTCTGCTAAGATGAGCGCGTAAGCCTTATAAAAAAGCTCGAGGTGTAATCCTTGAGGGGTTTTTCATTGAAATTGCGCTAAGGTGGGCCCAACGAAAGCTTTATATTGCGCAATTTTAAACAATGCTTTAACAAAACGACACAATTCCTTGTATGACTCATACTTGAATACCATAGTTTAAATCATAACTATCATTCCCCTTAGTTTTCTCTACAACACATTTAGTTTTCCGAATGTAAAGAATTTTTATCTTTCTATAAATCATAATATTTATTAATCCCTTTAATTTGTTTATAAGAGAACCTATGTTTTATGTTTCTATTTTAATTATAGTTTCATAAACAGGCTTCTATGTTCGCATCTAGCTATGATGTGGAAACCCTTGCTTATTTAACACTGCACCCGGGCGCAGGTGCAGCATCCCTTGCACACTTTTCACTTTATTAAGATTATACAATACGTTGCTTCAAGGGAATGTCGTAACATTAAAACAATATATTAAAGGATTCAAGTCATGATTATTTAACAAATTTTACGCGAGCTATCAACTGCTTAGCACTACCCTATACTTTTTTCATTTAGCGCTTGAGATCAGGAATGACAATGTTAATATCATATTGAAAATTTAGGAAAAAAAAAAGATGATCTAAAATTACTAGAAGGAAAAATAAGATGATGATGTTTGACAATTTCACTTTCTTAAAAAGAGAAGGAAACACATATTATTTGTTTTAAAAGAGAGATGCTCTAGCCTACAATGATGTTCTCTAATTGCTTCTATATTTTAGTGTGAAAATGGAGGAATATGACTAGTGGTTTCTATCTTCAAGAAGATATAGCTTATCTTGTTCCATATCTTGCCTAATCATCTTCAAGTGAGGTCCTGAATTTCACAATGATTAACAAAAAAAAAAATGTTACCTTGCATTGTGATTTTTAATGATTTTATGAATTGATAGAAGATTTATCACAAGATGCTCGAAACATGTACATTATTGAGGGTAACTATGAAGAAAATAGAAAATTTTTCTTGAGTTGCACTAATTGTTAAAGAACCATTGATCACTTTTATGTTTATACTATTAGAGCAAAGTTTGTATGTTTGGAAGAGATTGACAAAACTTGCCATATGCTCAATGGCTCCTAAATTTAGGATTCATGCAAAAGGAGAAATGAGAAAAAGATCAAAATGGTCCTTTCTCAAAATACAATTGTCTCTAAAAACATAAAGTTTTAAATCATTTGATTTTGAGCTAGAGAATATGATTTGAATGGTTTTTCTTAAGAGTTAAAGGAAGTTCCTAAGTTCTTAAAATTTTCTGGGTTATGCCCTTTTGATTATGCAAAACAGGCCAGCCCTTTTTGGAGACCTTTTTCTCCACAAGAGATTGGGGTTTTTCGTGAAGTTTTCAATAATTTCTTTTATATTCCTTTTTCTTTTACATTAGTTACAATATAGATTGCCTTTAGAAGAGGACTTTTGTCCATTTTTAAGGAAGAATCTATGACAGCAAATCCTAAACTTTGAATTTCAGTGGTTGTTATGGCAATGTTTTGGAGACTGAATTGTCGAGCATTACCATCATTTTTCCTTCCTCAGCTCTTATAAGAGAGGATATCTCATTTGAAGATGGTAGATTTTCTTTGCTTAAAATTTGGACATGAACTTGGTCAAAGTTATTATTGAGTCCTTCAAGAAACTCTCTTTTCTATTTCTATAAACTTTTTAAAAATTACCATGTCATCTTAAGTTATTGGTAATAATACAATTTAAGCTAATAAACCTTTATTGCATTAAGGTATTCAATAACACAAAGGTTATCTTGTTTGGTTATTGAGATCTTAGTTTTGATTTTGTAGATGAGATAAGATATTTTACTTTTAACTGCATATATGTGATGGTCTCTCAAACTTTTTTTGTGACAAATTGAATCGTGTATGACTCACTGATTTCAGGCATTATGGTAATCCATAGCCATATCATAATCATGAAATTAGCTTCATCCAAAAGTACAAACTTTGGGGCCTTTTGCTTTGGAAGAGGATCCATAAGATGATTGATCTTTCCCTTTTCTTTTAAAAATGTCTTCATAATTTTGGATGGCTTCAAATAGTTGCTCTCATTCTGATAGGAAATACTTGATTTCAAGTATTTCCTATTCACTTTTACAACAAATCTCAATGCAAACGGCTGTCCACAGCAGGAAAACAGCCAAAACCGTGGAAAAACAGGGAAAAACTGAGAAGAATTTGGAGAAAAGACTTGTATTTTACTAGTAGATGCAAGGAAATAGCAAGATACAATTGATCCTCAATTCGAGAGGAGGATCGATCTCTCCCAAATCTCTAGACGCCGCTAGAGCCCAAAGAAATCCTAAATCTAAGAGATCTCAAATTTCAGCCAAATTCAAGATGCCCTAACCCTAGGAAAACAAAGTATTTAATGCATACAAATCAAAATGAATTCTCTAAACAGTCCCTACATTCAATTTCCCTCCTAATATTCCTCAAAATTCCTTCCTAAAACGCTCCCGCAAAGCTGGCGAATCGACCTCCGCCCAGGCGGAAAATTTCCCTGTTCCGCCCTTAAGCCGGTTCCGCCTGGACCGGCTGGTCCGGTCCAGTGGACCGGTTAACACATTCAAGCAATTTTAGGATTGTAGCCTCTGAAGTTTATCTTTACTCTGTATCACTATTAATGATGATCAGCTCCTTGGAAGGGAAGTTAAAGGAGCCGTATATAACGAAGAGATGAAAAAATCCCAATAATAAGGAAAAAAAAAGAAAAATGGAACAAAGGTTGGTGAAAGAAGGAAACCTTAGGCTAATACCATGTATAAAAGTAGAAAAGTATAAAATATGTAAAAACTATTTAGAGTTTTTATTGCTTTTTTCTGTACAAAGTATGGGGGTATATATAGACTTTTCCAAGAGTATTACAATGAAAATAAACCAGAACTTATTAAAAAAAGGAAAAAATGCCCAGGTGGAGTTGGCTGCTATGGGTAGCACATGCATTGCAATTCTAGGGCCATGATGAGATCGATCTAACTCTTAATCCGTGTTCTCAAAGATTCCTGCCAAGGTTATTCAGCACAACAAGGTTGGATCATGGGTGGGATTGGGACAGGAGCCCCTGCATGCGTAGGCTGTGGGCCCCACAGTCTCCAGCAACAATCCAATTAGCATGGTCAGTTCTTTATTGAAGGCAGATCTACTCTTTCAGACTGTGGATTTAAATTTCGGTGGAACTCGTTTGTTATTTGGTATGTTAAATTGTGATAGATTGATAAAAATAATGTTTAGTAGCTTATGACCTTAAGCCCATGTTTGTTTATATATGTCATCTCTTTTCAATTGAACTGTCTGGAAAATCATGACCTCCTTTTCTACTGCATATGACTGTTTATCTGTTGATTTATAATCAATTTAAATGACTTTTTTTGCATTTTGCAGGATCATCGCCAATTCAAGCAGAGGTATTATGAGTTCCTAGATTATTATGATGTCTCAAATGGGCCTATATTTTTGAAAATTTGTGGTGAATCTACTTGTCCTGGAATTGTAAACGACTATACCTCTGTAAGCTCTCTAACTATGATTTTGAGTAATGCTTTTCCACTAATATGCCCGAAAGATGGTGATTTTTTTCCCTTTAAATATGTTATGCTAATCTATCTTTTTGAGCTGTTAATGGGAATCAGTGGCAGAAAGAGATTCATGTACCCTGAATAGTTGTAATATGGCTTTGTATGATTTGTTATTTCTTACAAAATTAAAGTAATGACTTTGGTTCTAAAACTATCTTACCAGAGGAACTTGGAAGTCTATCCTTCTGGTAATACGACTTGTAATTTTGCAGTTTAATAAACAAAGTTCATTTATTTGTTATGACAAGCAAAATGTACTAAGCGAACTTATGTTTTACAAGTTATAATATGATTAATTTTCATGACCTTTAACAATAATAATGGTTGAGTTTAGGTTTTGTTCTTCTTTCACTGCTAGCATAAATTGCTAAAAATGAGTGCTGGAGATGAAAACGTTGCAAGAATACTATTGTGATGAACATTTTCTTAAGGAACGCAAGGCGTTGTGTTTATTCCAGCGTTGGATAATTGAAAATATGTTAATTTAGAAATGTCGAGTGGGTCCCCCTCACTCATAAACTTAAACTTTGGGTTGAAAACGAATTTGTCCACTAGTGTATTTGGCCTAACTTTGATTTTCTATTTAGTTCGCTCCCTAGTAAGTGGTATCATAGTATCATAGTTTATAAATTGTCTGAGATTGAGTTGTTCATACAGTTTATGGTTCCCATAGGTCTCAGTCAGCTTCTAAGATGGTTAGGATTCAAGAGTGGGTGATTGAAGGACTTTTGGTGCATTATATTCAATGATGTTGAAAATCTTCTGTTTGAGGGGGAGTGATGGTTGATATGGAAAGCTCTCATGTAAGCTACAGATTGTTAGGAACCTCAAAGATTTGCATCTAGTTTCACATTGGGTAATTAAAGAAATGTTGGGCAGAAATATAAAGTCTTTGATCTTATCGACAAGCTTAAGATTTGGGTTGAAAATGAGTTTAACTACTGGTGTATTTGACCGAAGTTTGGTTCCTTATTTAGCCAATTCTCTAACAAAATTTTCCGCTCCAAGGGTGTTCATGGTGTATCCCTATGATAACCTAATTAGACATTTTTTAGCATATTGCGTTATTCACTTGTCCTTTATTTTGCAGGTGTTAGCAGAAAAATTTGGTGCTGCTTTAGTTTCTCTTGAACATCGTTATTATGGGATGAGCTCCCCTTTCAAGCTTACAATAACAGAAAATTTAAGATATCTGTCCTCAAAGCAAGCATTGTTTGACTTGGCTGTTTTTCGCCAGTATTATCAGGTCCTTATGACTCTTGCTGCAGCTTCATTTTTTCTAAAAGATTTATTATTGGATTTGTAGGTTGTGTTCCCTGGATTTTGTAAGAGTTAAATATTTTTTTAGCGTCTAGGAATGCAAATTGTTGAAATACATTAATTTAATTTTGCTAAAAAGGTGCGAGGTCATGTGCAAGAAATCAATTTGATAGTTTTATGTCGATAGCAAACAATGATGCAAAATGTTTTGATTTCTTATTTTGAAAGCATGCATGAATCCATCCACAGAGCGAACACCATCATGCATACATTTAATATAGAATAATAATGAAATAAAGCATTTTTTATGGCTCTGGTAGGCATTCATACACTGCACAAGAAAAAGAAAATGCCTTCAACTATTAGTCTATGTGTAGTACAATTTTGTTATCAATGTGGAGTTTTTGGCAGTCCCTTAAACTTGCATCGATCATGCTATTATTTTCTAAATCATTTTCTGCAAATTTGTTTTATTTTTTATATTTGAAAGGAATCATTGAACTCAAAATACAACCGCTCAAAAGTTGAAAGCCCCTGGATTGTTTTTGGTGTTTCATACCCTGGGGCTCTCAGTGCCTGGTTCCGTTTGAAGTTCCCTCATTTAACATGTGGGAGCCTTGCAAGCTCAGCCGTGGTTCTTGCAGTCTACAACTTCTCCAAGTTCGACCAGCAGGTGCATGACTGCTCATTTACCCAGATATTGCTAACTCTTCTGCATTTTATCATGTAATTACATCTTAAGGGCTGCATTTGTCATATTTTCCATGGATAATGTGCTCTATTTTTTCATCTTCTTATAAGGTTGGTGATTCAGCTGGTCCTGAATGTAAATCTGTTCTTCAAGAAATAACCAAGCTTGTCGACGAACAACTTCCATTGGATGGAGTAGCAGTAAAGGATTTGTTTGGTGCTTCTTCGGTATTTTATCATAATGAATAAATTCTATATATATTAAAATTGAAACCTTTGATGTGACTGCAATATATAGTGAATTGCTTTGCCTTCAACATTGTTAACACGATCATCTTCTTTCTCTCTGTTGTAAAGAGCTAACTTCATTTGGAATAAACTTCAAAGAGTTGCTATAATGGTGGCATTCATTATGAATATCTTCATTTTACCTCAAGTTTGCTACTTTCTGTATTGTTGTTTGTGGGATACTTTCTAATAATCAAAACATTATAGGTCTTTTTTCTTTTTCATATTACTTATTTTTGTCATGATTTTTTATGGACCTGATAATAGGTTCGGCTTGGCTGAAAACTGAGACTTTATTTTGTTGAACAAACCTAGCGAGAGCTTTGTGCTTTTCATTGTTGCTCTAGATTGTTTTTTCGTATTTTTTATGAGCACTGGGTATTAGATGCATTTGCATGTGTAGGGATAAGTGCTTAAGTTTGTACTAATAAAATGTTTGGTGGAGTTAAGTGTTAGTTTTTATATTACTGGCAGATATGACGCCTAATATGAATCAAATTGTTCAACCTGAAAAGGGCATTTGATTATACAGTCGTCACCTATTTGAAGTCCTGTGAAGTCATTTTTGCATTTTCAAAAGCAATATGCCTATAAATGAATTCCATCCTAAGAAAGAAGGGGTTGTGTTACATACTTTCTTTGCCAAGAGCATTTTAAATGGATCTCCTTGTTAAAATTAAGATCATCTGGTTTTGAAGTTTTCCTATTTTGTTAGCTTGTTGGTTTATCTTCTGGGCTATAATTATTTGGGCTCCATGTAGGGTTTAGTTTTAGTGAAATCTTCATTTTGAAATATTATACATCAATGCATATTTCCTTGCAATTCTAATTTTATTCATTTCTCTATAATTTATGCGTCAGTGTGTTTTTTTGCTTATTAAATTATGCTTCACATGCTTGTAGGTTAAGGATGATGTTGACTTCTTATACTTGTTGGCTGATGCTGCAGCTATAGCAGTATGTGTCTCTTTTCTTATATCAAATCTCTGCAATCCCTCTTCCGACTAAATTCTAGTTTGTTTGTGAACTTCTCAGTTCCAGTATGGCAATCCGGATGTGCTATGCTCCCCTCTGCTTGAAGCGAAGAAGTCAAAACAAAACTTGGTGGTACGTTCTCTTATTGATGACAATGTTCTACATAATAATATTTAGATGAGGTGTAATTCTTTCTGTTGATGGTGTTACTAATTTATGGCATGACTTTTCTTTTAAGAAGCGTGAAAAGATCATAACTATCGTCACCTTAGATTAGGCTCATGAAAAGTGAACTGAAATGCAAGCAGATTGAGTAAACCTCGTGTTTCAAGTCAACCAAGATCAATTTTAAAAAAATACCATAAAATTTTTTCTCATCTTACTCTTAGAAAGTAAAATAGTAGTGAGTTCCTGAAATGGTCATCAAATGTTGAGTGTGGAACTCAGTATACATTGGTAATTTCATGGTGTATATAGAAAAAGGGGACACCTTCAACCATATTTGCCTTTTCAACTAAAATAATCACTCCTAAAGTTGTCATTGTTATAGCTGACAGGACTATGGACATAAGTTTTCCTTTGTCCTGAGCGTTATCAATGACAATTGGATACCAGAATACCAGTTTTAATGCTGATACTCCAGTCAACGATGATGATGCGTTTAGGACCCAGCTTATATGTAAAAAAATTGAGCTTGACTGATTCTATAGATATTTATATTTGTCTAGAAATATCATGTTTGACTCTCACGCTAATCTTCATGTACAGTTAAATCTAAGTGCAGTTTTAGGTGTTTAGTCTGAAAACAAAAGTTATTAATGTTTTTAAGAGGTATTGCTAGGGTTACCCTTTACTTCATCTTCTACTTTTGGTTTAAAAGTTTTCAAAGTAGACCCTATAATATCTTGGAATTACTGAATAAATTTAAGAGAAGGATTGATTCACCTTTAAAAATTGTGTACCAACATATCAGCAAGCATGGGAAAAATGTTAACAGGACAGTGATTGTAGCGCATAGGCAGTAAAAGAAAAAGTGAAAACCCAATGCATCAACCAAAAGGAAATTGTAAATACATGTTACTCAATAGCATGAAAGAAAAGTGTGTAAAGAAGATCCTAGGTACATGGTGTACCAGATTTAGTGACGATGACAATGTTGATAATCATTATGGCCAGCATCAGTTGGTAGGTTGTATTTAATTGATTGAGGATAATAGCGAGGACTGTAGATTTAAGGATTACATTTATGATTTGACATTGACCGTGCCATTATGGGGAAGGTAAGATAGGCTATATTAATTCGGTAGATTAAGATGGAGACATTGTAATTTGCTGTCCTGTAGTTATGATATATCTTTTATTGCACTCATCATTGAGAAGGGAAGAAAGGTTTTATTTGACAATGATGCATGCAGATCCACTACAAAATTCATTGTGGTAAAAGGTAGTTTATTAGCCAATGATAGGACTCCAGTAGGGGTAGATGTAAATGGGTTTAGTGGAGGTATGATAGAGCCAAATGACTTGCTAGGGCTTGACCTTCAACGGACTCTTTTAGGAACTGGTTTGATGTGATTTGTGATAGCTTGCCAATTTAATTTATTGGGTAAAGCAAGATGCTCTAGTTGGCAATGGAGCCTTGGACTTCATTAGGGAATGGGTTGGGGATATACTGTATTTTTAACAAAGAGTAGTTGTTGTGATCATACCCAAGACAGTTGGAAAGCTTGAGAAGCAATCTATTAATCAAGCTTTTATCTTTTGATCATATGCTATTGATCCTATTGGTTCAAGTCATTTGGCTGAATACTAGGTTCGATTAGATTGGTGACGGTAGAATATTTGTTTTGATAATCCCAAATCTCTTCGATTATGCCAACCTTGCTCATGGGGGACCAATGGATTTTATCAGAAAAAGTCTACATTTCCTCCATGGGTTTTAAATCATTTCATCTTGTTTTATGCCATTTGAGATATTCTGGGCATTTCAAATATTTTTTATAAGTGGGAAATATGGGGAAAATGGAAAATGCACTCAATTATGGAGTTTGACAAAGAGATTTGAATAAAATAACATACTCATTGATTTGTATGAGGCAGGAGCTGAAAGTAGCTCTTATAATGTTTCAGCTTTTCGGTCCAACTGAAGGCTGAACCAATAGATCCAGGAACTCCTGGTTATTCCTTGGTTCTGTTCAGTCGAACCTGCAGCTGAACCAATCTCTGTAGTTGTTTTTAGGGTATTCTATTTATAAGGAACTGTTTTCCTCATTTGTAGTTAGAGAGGGAATTTGAATACATTCAAATTCAGCCAGAGCTGAATTCTCTGTATCCTGAGATTTTTATCCAGGTGGTGGTATTTTTAATAAGACAACAGTTTCTTTATTCTTCCTTTACTCTATTTCTATGCTTTGTTCTTTGTTTTGTTTATTCGGTGTCATTTGACATTAGAGCCACAAAATTCAGGATGCCGCCAAGAAGAGGAAATCCAAAGGTTGTCCAAGAACCGCCATTAAAGAGTTGCAGAGGAAATTAAACAATTGCAAGAAAGGCTTGCTGCCATGGAGTTTCGGCAACCAATGGAGTGCCAAAATGGAGGAGAAGCACAGCTTGAAGAGGCGAAGGAAAACCCTTTCCACCAAGAAGCCTCAAGTAAAGAGGATGAGGCAAGAAAACCGCCGCCAAATTTTGGATTTATTTTTGATCTTCTGGAATTTGAAGGATGCTAGGTCCGGATGAATTCATCAATCGATTACATACCATTAAACGAATTCTTGTATATAAAGAAGTTCCTCTAGGAAGCATTGTAAAACTTGTTGCCATCAAACTTAAGGGCAACGCATCTTTATGGTGGCAAATTTTGAAGCATTCTCGGCAAAGGGATGGAAAAACCAAGATTACAACATGAACCAAGATGAAGAAAGAGTTGCAACGGAAATTTTATTGGAACACTATTACCAGGATATGTTTCTTCAATTACATCATCTTTAACAACAAGAACTTTCTGTAGAAAATTATGCTGCTGAATTCGAGCATTTAGGGTTAAAACCTGAAGAAAAATACTATTGCTCATTTTCTTGGAGGCTTAAACCCGGCTATATATAATTTTGTTCAACCATAGCCTTATTGGACACTTGCAGATGTGATAAATCTTTCCCCAAAGATCAAAAAACAGTAAAAATTGGGAAAAAGGAATTCCTACTATCGAAGATTTTATTAGAACAACAAACCAACATAGTCCTTTAGGGGCATACCATCCAACACCACCGCTGTCTCGGGAAGCCAATCACAGAATCGTCCAGCACAAGGAGCAGCATCAACAACTGAGTTTCCTACACGAAAATGTATCAAACATATATACATAGCATCCAATTGCCCTAGATGACGATTGGTCCCATTAATTGAGGAAATGCCACTAGAAGATATCTATTATGAGGAAGTTACAAATGAAACTCTTGAAATTGAACAAGTTATGCGTGCAGCTGAAGGAGAACTACTTGTAGGTAGGCGTCTACTAAATACACATTTGACTATGAATAAGAATGGTTACGACACAATATTTTTCGCACAAGCTGTACGACTTAAGACAAAGTGTGTAACATTTTGATCGATGGAGCAAGTTGTGAGAATGTGGTTTCAACTCTCATGGTGTTGACCTCTGCTATAAATAAAAAAAGGAAAGCAAATAAACAAATACATGAATGATTACCTCTTCGGCAAATCCAACCTGTATTTCTGCCGAAATCATGTCCCCAGTCTGCGATAATGCCGAAATGTTGCTTCTCGCTGTCAAATAGCCCATGCATGCTTCTCATCTCTCGTTTATTAAAACAGAACAAGACGAAGGTTACAGACTCCCGATCTCTTCCACAAGCTCCCATCCTCTGGCTGCTTGCCCTCTCTATGAAATCCCAAATCCTTCTGCTTATCCGAAGTCCACGACCCATACGCCGTCGCCTCTACCTCCAGCAGCTGCATACTCCATCTCCAATCTCATCGAAGCTTCATTCGCAAGCATACCTCATGGCCAAATCCTTCTCCTAGCCTCATATGACACTTTCCTCTTGCCGAATCCTTCCTCTACCCTATCTAATCGGCGAAGGCCCTCGCGATCCACAAACCCTAACCCAACCTCTCGGTTCTTCGATCCACAGAGGAGCTTTGTTCCTAACCTCTTCCTCCTCCAAAGCCGAGCAAGCCCTAGCTGTAAAACCCGAAAAATGCCAGTTTTAGACCTCGCACCCTTTTCAATGCGTTGCGACAAGATTTAAGTGAATTTTTCAAAGTCGACGGATTTTGACGGAAATAATTTTATAAAATTCAACGTAAAATTCTGAACAAATTGATGTATAAAGCTTATATCAAATTTCGTTTAATTTGGGAGATAAAAATTAAAGAAATCTCATAATACCTATTATGCCCCGAGTGTTTATTCAAGCATGGATGGATTTAAGTGAGGGCATTTGGGTAATTGGATTTTCCCTAACTTCCTAAGTTATGAAGAGACCGATCCCTCTTCAATTCATTCACATGTTTTGTTCGGCCGAACCGAAGGAGCATGCCGAAAGGGAGAAGGGGCAAACGCAAGGGAGGCGACGGGAGGAGGCTCCAGCGGAGGATTCCAGTGGCCATTCGTGGAGGAACTTGTAGGGAAGACTAAGGGAAGGCTATGGTGAGTTCTTATGAACCATTTCTCATGTTTTGCCTTAGGGTTTTCTCAAGAAAAGATTTCTAGAGTTTAAGAAAACTTTGAATCTCTTTAAGAATTTAAATGGGGGATTGTTAGGGAATGATTAAGAGATAATTTTATGCATGGAATGAAGTTTTTTCTTTAAAATGTGGAGTTAAAAAATTAGGGCTTTTTCATATTATTGAAATTTTAAGAAATTTCTTAAGGAGCAATATTTCAAATGATCATAGGAAGGTTTCTAAAAACATAAATTAGGATTTTTATACAAAATGTTATTTTTATAATTTTAATTTAATTTAAATCCAAAAATATATTAATTAAATTATTAATTAGGTGTAAGGGAAAGTTTGACATGTTTATATGAGGGAATCAATGAAAATGGGTTTTTCAAATTTAGGTATTAGGTTAAATTCAAAAATAGATATTATTTTGAATTATTTTAAGTAATTGAAAAAAGGATTACTTGGATAACAAATGAATTTTTAAAAAATACATGCCTTATGTTTTCAATTAGAGAGAAAAAGAACATTTGGAAGTTTTATAGGAATAGATTAATTAAAATTGAGATGATTAGCTTTAACCGTTGGATATTAAAAATTTTTCTTATAGGTGTTATATGTGGTGATCTCAAAGGAAGGAGGACTAGCATAGAAAATCAATTTTCCTAATTTCTGTAAGTATACATGGTTCTTTATTATAATAATATTTTATTTTCTCTCAAGTTATATGATTTGAAAGTCCAATCATGTTTATGAAATCTTTATGATTAATTTAAATCATAATTTGATTATTCTTGTCAAATGGTTGATCATGCAAATT
Organism: Dendrobium catenatum; assembly: GCF_001605985.2. Lineage (NCBI taxonomy): Eukaryota > Viridiplantae > Streptophyta > Magnoliopsida > Asparagales > Orchidaceae > Dendrobium > Dendrobium catenatum. The sequence continues at coordinate 361,657 of NW_021318661.1, forward strand.
ATATATTACATTTTATGGCAATATATTATAAAGTTCATATGTTATAGAAATGAGATGAAATGAAATGATATGAGATGTTATGATTGTTATTGAATGCTTGTATGTGCATGCTGAATTGATGGAGCTCATCCCCTTATGGTACTAGCTGGGGACGCTGTACTCGTGCACGTTAAAATGATAAAGGATATGAAAAGGAACATGGTAAAGGAGTACATTTATGGTATTAGATGCTGGCTTCTGTGACGGTTGTAATATATACGAAATAAGAAAGTTATGAATAAAAAAATGGATATGGAAATGAATCATGAAAGGATATGAATGTATGATTTATGTTTATGTTAATGATATGTTGTTAGGAAATCTATTTATGTTATGTTTTAATGAATTGAATTCTAGCATATTATTTCATTTTTTCCTTGATTATTGTAGTTTTAGAATCGTATTTTACTTACTGAGCTTTGGCTTATTATTGGTTGTTAACATTTTTCAGGTAAGTTTAAATTAATCAAATGAGTAGAAGGGGTGGAAATGTATACCGTAGGAGAGGAGCGCCTGAAGAAAGATAACTTTATGAATATTAATGATTTTATATTTATATGTTTTCAAATTTGATATTTTAGAGGCTCTTTCAAATGTTAAGGTAATAGTTTTAGGAATTAGATATTTTAGTCTACCGTCCGACCTCCGTTTCCGCCTCGCTTATCCGAGCTCATCGGGCCGAGTCGTGACAAAAGTGGTATCAGAGCAAAGGTTTAAGAATACTGATCAATATGAAAGAGTCAATAAGATGTTTCTCTAGGTTAGTTATGGTATAAGGTATGTGTTATAGACGGTTAATTTTAATTCATCACGTTATATCTCAGAGCCATGGATCCTGAAAACGATGCCACTGATGGCACTAAGAGAGAGATTAGGAGGGAAATACTAGTGGTAGCAGAGCCTTCGAATAGTAGCATCAATGCTACTATGGAATCTTTTACGCATATGATGGCAGCTATGACCCAAATGATAAAGAGTACTCAAACCCAGGCTGGAGGCAGTGGAAGCACTCCAATGGAAAAAAAACTTGAAGTTATTCCAAAACATGAAGCCTTCATCGTTCATAGGTGGTGGACCCACAGAGGCGGAAGACTGGTTAATGAGGATAGAGAAGGTTTTGGAAGGAATGTCATGCCCTCAAGATAGAAGGGTTACCCTAGCTGCCTATGCTTTCAATGGTGAAGCAGAGAGGTGGCTGAGAAGCCAATTGCAAGAGACCTTTGGAGGAAGACAAAGCAACCAAATTACTTGGGAGGAGTTTGTGAAAGTATTTAGAGACTGATATGTACCCATGTCAGCTAGAAGACAGATGCAAGATAAATTCAGCAGATTGGTACATGGTGATAGGACTATTACTCAGTATGAGGTCGAGTTCACTAGACTTTCTAGGTATGCCTCACATATGATACCCAATGCAGAAGAGAAGTGTCATCGTTTCTTATCTGATTTGAAGGATGTTATTAGACAACCCTTGATTTCTTTTGGCATTAAGGATTATTCAATTCAAGTAGAGAAGGCCTGAAGAATTGAATCAGATTTGCAAGCTACTCAGAGGAGAAGGGACCAACATAAAAGGAAGAGTCTTGAAGAGGATATTCAAAACAATTAGATTAAGGGATCAAATGGGAAGAAGCACGAGTTTAGTTCTAGTTGAGTCAGTGGTGCAACTGCAAGTAAAGTCACATAACCTTGTGTTAAGTGTGACAGATTACATAAAGGTGAATGTTTGATTAGTTCCAACACTTGCTATTAGTGTCGTCAGCCTGGACACATGGCAAAATATTGTCCTGCATTGATTCAAAAGACTTCAGGAGAAATGAGATCAAATGAAACACCTTCACAGAGGAATTATGAAAAACCCAAGATGATAGAACCATCAGTTGCAGGTTTAGTGCAAAATCAATCAAGGTAGAATGTCAGACCACGAGTTTACACTTTGACTCAGCAGGAGCCTAATGAATCTGTAGATGGCTACAATGACGATTGAGATGGCTTTATTGTTTAGTTTTAATGACTTGAAATGTTAAATATGATGTTTTGGTGTTTTGGATTTAGTAGTTTATCTTGTTATGTCATGTCAGATGTTTTGGGGTGGATTAAATTTTTTTTGTTATGATATATCGGATGTTTAGTTTGTTTTGTTCAAATGTTGAAGTTTATGTTAATTAAAATGGAAGACGTTGGTTGTTTTGTAATTAGAAGTTGTGTAAATTTTTAGGACGAAATTTTTATTAGGAGGAGAGAATTATAAAATCCGAAAAATGCCAGTTTTAGACCTAGCGCGCTTTTCAATGCGTCACGACGAGATTTATGTGAATTTTCAAAGTCGACAGATTTTGACGAAAATAATTATATAAAATTCAACGCAAAATTTTGAGCAAATTGATGTATAAAACCTATATCTAATTTCATTTAATTTGGGAGATAAAAATTAAAGAAATCTCATAATACCTATTATGCCCCTAGTGTTTATTCAAGCATGGATGGATTTAAGTGAGGGCATTTGGGTAATTGTATATTCCCTAACTCCCTAAGTTATGAAGAGATCGATCCCTCTTCAATTCATTCGTATGTTTTTTTCGGCCGAAACAAAGGAGCACGCCGAAAGAGAGAAGGGGCGGACGCAAGGGAGGCGACGGGAGGAGGCTCCGACGGCGGATTCCGACGACCATTCGTGGAGGAACTTGTAGGGAAGACTAAACGAAGGCTAAGGTGAGTTCTTATGAACCATTTCTCATATTTTTCCTTAGTGTTTTCTCAAGAAAAGATTTACTGGGTTTAAGAAAACTTTGAATCTCTTTAAGAATTTAAATGGGGGATTGTTAGGGTATGATTAGGAGATAATTTTATGCATGGAATGAAGTTTTTTCTTCAAAATGCGGAGTTAGAAAAATTAGGGCTTTTTCATATTATTAAAATTTTAAGAAATTTCTTAAGGAGCAATGTTTCAAATGATCATAGGAAGATTTCTAAAGACATAAATTATGATTTTTATACAAAATATCATTTTTATAATTTTAATTTAATTTAAATCCGAAAATATATTAATTAAATTATTAATTAGGTGTAAGGGAAAGTTTTACATGTTTATATGAGGGAATAAATGAAAATAGGTTTTTCAAATTTTGGGTATTAAGTTAAATTCGAAAATAGAAATTATTTTGAATTATTTTAAGCAATTGAAAAAGAGATTACTTAGATAACAAATGAATTTTTAGAAAATACATGCCTTATTGCCTTATGTTTTCAATTAGAGAGAAAGAGAGAAAGAGAACATTTGGAAGTTTTATAGGGACAGATTAATTAAAATTGAGATGATTAGCTTTAACCATTGGATATTAAAATATTTTCGTATAGGTGTTATATGTGGTGATCTCAAAGGAAGGAGGACTAGAATAGAAATTCAATTTTCCTAATTTCTGTAAGTATAAATGGTTCTTTATTACAATAATATTTTTGTTTCTCTCAAATTATATGATTTGAAAGTCCAAACATGTTTATGAAATCTTTATGATTAATTTAGATCATAATTTGGTTATTCTTGTCAAATGGTTGATCATGCAAATTATATGTTACATTTTATGTCAATATATTATAAAGTTTATATGTTATAGAAATAAGATGAAATGAAATGATATGAGATGTTATGATTGTTATTGAATGCTTGTATGTGCATGCTGAATTGATGGAGCGCATCCCCTTATAGTACTAGTTGGGGACGCTGTACTCGTGCACGTTAAAATGGTAAAGGGTATGGAAAAAGAAAATGGTAAAGGAGTACTTTTATGGTACTAGATGGTGGCTCATGTGACGGTTGTAATATATACGAAATGAGGAAGTTATGAATAAATATATGGATATGGAAATGAATTATGAAAGGATATAAATGTATGATTTATGTTTATGTTAATGATATGTTGTTTTTTTTTTTAATTTTTTAAAATAATGATAACGCTGCATTTAATGATATGTTGTTAGGAAATCTATTTATATTATGTTTTAATGAACTGGCATCTAGTATATTATTTTATTTTTGTCTTAATTACTGTAGTTTAGAATCGTGTTTTACTTACTGAGCTTTGTCTTATTGTTAGTTGTTAACATTTTTCAGGTAAGTTTAAGTTAATCAAATAAGTAGAAGGGGTGGAAATGTATACCGTAGAAGAGGAGCGTCTGAAGAAAGGTAACTTTATGAATATTAATGATTTTATGTTTATGTGTTTTCAAATTTGATGTTTTAGAGGCTCTTTCAAATGTTAAGGTGATAGTTTTAGAAATTAGATATTTTAGTCTACCGTTCGACCTTCGTTCTCGCCTCGCTTATGCGAGCTCATCGGGCCGAGTCGTGACAAAAGTGGTATCAGAGCAAAGGTTTAAGAGTACTGATCAATATGAAAGAGCCAGTTGGATGATTCTCTAGGTTAGTTAAGGTATAAGGTATGTGTTATAGACTGCTAATTTTATTTCATCGTGTTATATCTCAGAGCCATAGATCTAAATACGTACTACTTTCACTAAGGTAGGGGCGTTAATATTTGATATGACTAGAAAACTCGACCCGAAAATTCTGGGTTCGGGTCAACCCACTTTTAAAACGTGTAGGGTTCGGGTTTCAAATTATGACCTAATCACAAATTTGGGCCAGGTTTGGATCAACCCAAAAGCAACCCACCAAACTTACGCACGTCCTTTGTCCTTCACTCGCCCTTGCCCTCCTCGCAGCCTCGCAACTCGTCACGCTCGTGGTCACCCTCATGCGCTTGCTCACGATTGCCTACATGCTGCTCCCACTCATCCACTGTCTTATGCGCACGCTCTCCCTCTTACTGGCCCCACCTAAACTCCAGCGGTCTCGCACTCAGTCACCCTTACCCCGGATCTGCCGGTCGTCTCGAGTCGACCCAGATTTGAACAATGTCTGGTCGATCCAAATTTGAATTGTGTTGGGTTTGGTTTTGGTTGTGACCCGTTTTCCTAATGGGGTCGAGATAGTTAATGGTGGGTAATTTTCTTGCTAGATCGTAACCTAATTCGAAAATATATTTTGACACCTCTAACCAAGAGGGCAGATCCATTGTTCTTATGCCATTGAAGGGAAATGGGATTTCCGAACCATCCAAAATGATGATTGAACAACAATCTTTGTTCTTGCAAACTCTACAGTCTCATAGCAGGGTTTAGTTTTGTCTTGTTAGAAGAAAATTCGAGGCAAATTAATCAACCCACTAAAGTAAAAAATCTCATGCAGAAATTTAGTCAAGTTTTTCTTGATTCACTATCCATAGGCCTACCTCCTATGAGGGAAGTTCAACATGCTATCGAATTCTTACCAAGAGCAATTATTCTCGAATGCCCTACATACTGAGTGTCACCTTAAGATTATGAGGAGTTACAAGGGCAAGCAAATGATTTAATAACTGCAGGTTTTGTGCGACCAAGTTTTAGTCCATGTGCGGTCCCCGTCCTCCTTGTGAAAAAAAAAGAAATTTGGTGAATGTGTATTGACAATCGTGCTGTTAACAAAATTACTATCAAAATGTTGTTTTCCTATTCCGCTTGTTGATGATTTATTTGATCAGTTGTACGAATCAACTATCTTTTAAAGATAGATTTGCAAAGTGGTTATCACCAGATCAGAATGAGAGCAAGAGATGAATGGAAAATAACTTTCAAAACACGAGATGGATTATACTAATGGACGGTCATGCCTTCCAGCCTGTCTAATGCCCCTAGCACTTTCATGTGCATGAATTAGGTTTTTGTCCCTTTTTAAATAAATTTTTTGTTTTTATTTTGACGACATTCTGGTGTATAGTCATGCCACAAGAGCATCTACAACACCTCCAACAAGTATTTGAGGTTCTCCTCGAGTAGCAATTGTTTGCCAATACTTCCAAATGTGAATTTTTGGTAGCTAACATCAAATTTTTGGGATTTTTTGTCTCTCTTAATCGTCTGAAAGTGGATCCCGACAAGGCAATTGACATTAAAGAATGGTCGATTCCCTTATCAACGACTGCTGTGAGGTTTCATGGATTGGCTTCCTTTTATCATCATTTCATCAAAAACTTTAGTACGATTGTTGCACCATTAACTGAATTACTCAATCAACCACAATTCATATGGACCTTAATGACGCAAGACAATTTTGACCAATTAAAATTATTTGTTTCTTCAACACCTGTTGGCTCTCCCAGATTTTTCCCATGTGTTTGAAGTGGATTGTGACGCTTCTAATTTAGGCATTGGAGTTGTGCTTAGCCAAGGTGTCCATCCAGTGGCTTACTTCAGTGAGAAACCTGATGAATCTCGCCAAAAGGATTCTACTTGTAACAAAGAATTCTATGCTCTTGTCCAGGCTTTTTATATGCTCTTGTCCAGGCTTTTTATACCATTAGAGCTATTACTTGTTGACATAAGAATTTATTTTATTCTCTGGTCATCATCCTCTCAATCATCTTCACAATCAAAGCAAATTAAATGGAAAAAATGCTAAATGGGTGGAGTATATATCCTCTTTTCATTATTGTTTGAGGCATAAATCAGGAGCAACAAACCAGGTAGTCGACGCCCTCAGCCAACGGTTTTGTCTGCTTATCACCATCCAATTAGAAACAATGGGGTTTGAAGTCATCTAGGAATTGTATGAAAAAGAGCCTGACTTTCAAAAGATATGGGAACAATGCCAACAACACCCCTACAAACTTTTCCATATCCAACAAGGCTACCATTTTCTTAGGCAACTAGTTATGCATGCCCCAATGTTCTATGCAAGATGTTATTTTTGCCAAAAGCCATGATGGAGGTTTATCTAGGCATTTTGGGCATGATAAGACTTTGGCCAGCATTCAAGAAAATTTATATTGTCAACTTCATGTTTGAGAGATACCTTAATAGGTGTTGAATCTGTAAAATAGTTAAAACAACACAACATAACACTGAATTATATTTGCTTTTGTCAGTACCCGACTCACCTTGGGTAGATGTTACCATGGACCTTGTTTCGGGCCTTCCTCTCACACAATGAAAAAAATATTTAGTCATGGTTATATTTGATCAGTTTTCAAAAATGGCTTATTTTATGCCTTGTCGAAGGACATTAGATGCATTGCATATTATTGAACTCTACTTCCATGAAATTGTACGACCAACTGACAAAGATGTTAAATTCCTTGATCACTTTTGGAGAACGCTGTGGACCAAACTGGGGACTAAACTCTAATTTAGTTTAGTAGCACATCCACAAACAGACAAACAAACTGAAACCATCTAGAGGAGTTTGATAAATATTTTGAGATATTTATTGGGAAAAACATCCATCAATGGGATGAAATTTTGGGTCAAGTTGAGTTTACTTACAATCGGTCACGGAATCAATCTACAGGCCACTATCCTTTTGAAGTTGTATATGGACAAAATCCAATTGGCTCACTAGAGTTAGTATCACCTGTTGCAACAACAACCCATCATTTTGATGTTGAAACTCGAAATATGGAAATTCATAAGCTTCACCAAGTGCAACATGAAATTCATAAATAGAATGCTAGATACCCAAAATAGGTTAACAAATCTATAAAAGGCAACACAATTTTAAAGAAGGAGATCTAGTTTGGATAAAGTTAAACTAGGAACAGTTTCCAACGTAGCACATAGCAAACTCAAACCCAAAGCAGATGGACCACTTCACATTATTAAACACATTAATGATAATGCTTTTCAAATAGATTGCCTGAAAATCTACAAGCTATGATGCACATACATGGGCACGACGACACTGAAACGACATGACATGGATACAGGACATGTCAATTATTAAAAATATAGGGCACGGACACAGACACAGGTTGAACATGGTATGATAATTTTTATATCTTAAAAATAGCATATAGAAATTTAGTAAGTAGAATATTTAGAATAATTAAGAAATAATAAATCATTTTTAGTAAGATTTGTTTATAAAATGATTAATATTAAGATGTCAAGAGTTGGGCTTTGATATTGTGTTTTGTCAAGAGTCGGGCATCAAGCGTCGATGTCGAAACAACGTTGGTCTTCTATGTTGAATTGATCTTGGTCAATGATGAGATGTCGGGATGATGAGGGGCGTGATTATGGGGGTAGGAATTGCTAGTGTCAAATTTTAATTTTTAAATATTTTTAAAACATTGATGTTATAATGGTGTCATACATTGATGTTGTGAAATCCTTGCTGTGATCTACTTGATACAAATAAAAATAATATGTTTGGGGAATGAGATAGTAAGTGTGGGCACTTGATTTGGGGTTGTTGAGAGGAAAAAAAATTTCATTTAATTAAAAAATTGAAATATATAGAAATTATATTAAAAAAATTTCTTAAAGAAATTTAAGACACGTATGTCCAATTTATTTTTAATATTTTTTTAATCTGTCACATCTTTGGTGTGTCCAATATGTATTGGAGTCGTGTCAAATGCGTGTCATGTTCAATACGTGTTGGACACTACATACTTCATTGAGAATAAGTGTCGGTGCATCCTAGATGCACCTAGTCTACAAGTCTCCAAGTCTCCACTCCGCCATTTTCAATATTTAAGATTTATCTCCTTATTACGGAGCTGCAACAGTTTTCATTGATGAAGAAATCTCGTCTCAAGCTCGGGAGAATGACGCAGTAGCTGAAATGGCATTCAGAATGTTTCAGCTTTTCGGTCCATCTCAAGGCTGAACTAATAGATACAGGACCTTCTGGTTATTCCCTTGTTCGGTTCAGTCAAAACTGAACCTGCAGCTGAATCAATCTCTGTAGTTGATTTGATATCATTCTAGACTCTTTTAGGGTATTTTATTTATAAGGAACTGTTTTCCTCTTTTGTTGTTAAGAGACTTTTAATTCATTCAAATTAAGCGAGTGCTGAATTATCTGTATCCTGAGATTTTTATCCAGGTGGTGGTGTTTTCAATAAGACAGCAATTTCTTTATCCTTCCTTTACTCTTCTTCTAGGCTTTGTTATTTGTCTTCTTTATTCGGCGTCATTCTAAACTAGATATCTGAAGTAATCAACAGATGCAATTATAATGCATTTTCAACTACCCATGTAAATTTAATATCTGTAAATGGTCCTGGGCCAATATTATAATTGTATCTGATTTTATGATTTGCTTTGCTCTTTTATTCGAGCTGGTGGTGTTCAATATGGTTATGACCACCACCTAACCAGCCTTTATAGCTCGCTAGATTTTTGTTAAGGCTTTTTTTTTTCCTTCTAAGAGGTTGTGTCTTTGAGGTCTGTTTCAAATCCTTGAATGATGAAACCTGAAGGCATAACGACTAGATTCCAATGAGGGTTTTACAGCCTTCCTGCATGTCATTTCATAAAATTTAAGTCCCCTAAAATTTTGTTTTTGACGTACTATCAAAACTCTTTACGATTTGGCAAAACCAACTATAGGTAGAATTTTGTTGCTGCTTGGCAAAGGACTTGTTTGGCCCATGCTTGTGGCTGTTTATTAACATGTTATTGAACTAAACTTTTTTTCCACCATTTTTCCACTTGAAGCAAGTATATATCATTGCAAAATTTTTAGCTCTCTGTCTCTCTTTGTTTTTTTCCTTTTTTACTATTGTAACTGGATGAGGAAACCTCATTAATTCATAAGAACTGGTTCAAGGAAAAAACTAAAAATAAAAATTAAAAAAGTTTATGGTATAAATTCATTTGCCAATCATGCAGGAACAATAGTTTTGTTTATCATTGAACCTATGAAGAGCAGGAGAAAGCGGAGGTCTTCTCATTACACTCCGATGAAGGTGGCTGATTATTTTTATGACTTTACCTTACATTAACTAATCTTGCAGGAAGCATATGCGAAGTATGTGAAAGAATATTACCTCGGGAAGTTTGGTGCATCACTTAATGCATATAATCAACAAATCCTAAAGAATACATCTCTTGGTTCAGAGGGTGGTAATACATCATTCTAAGCTTTTTATGTTTGTATGGTTCCTTGCAAGTAGAAGTGCATTTTGTTGTGAGAATGCTTTTATACTCTCTATAAAATTTGGCATTTGCATAAACTATTTCATCTTCACTTTTGTTATCAAATTTAAATTTCTAGGTGATCGATTATGGTGGTTCCAAGTTTGCACTGAGGTTGCATATTTCCAAGTTGCACCAACAAATGATAGTGTCCGATCACCACGAATTGATACTAGGTATACTCATTCTAGATAATCGTCACACCTTTTTCTTTATGGGCTGTTTTATGGTGGAAGTCTTCTTTAATAAATTTGTTTACATCAAAAGAGCACCATGGTTAATTTATTCATAAAAGCCTAGAGGATTACCTATTATGAAGGTTCATGGCGCTACTGGAGTGGAAATTGCAAATAATGCTTACTGTACATTCTAATTTTTTGTACAATGAAATATTTGAGATTTTCTGGGGTGGAAAAGTGTTTTTAGCGGTAGAGAATTTCCTTTCATGATGGTGACACCTTAACAGATCCGGGGGTGAACCTTATTGATCTGATTCATTTTGCCTAGCTCCATGCATAGCATGTTATGAATTTAAAATATGTGGCTTATAGAGCTTGATTATTTAAAAACACCGCCACAAAAAATCTCTTGCTTGATTGTTTGCACATGTATCCATCTGGTGAAGAGGGAAAAGCATCTTGTTCTTCTGATTTAATCATTAACAGCAACAAATCTGCAATGTGTATCCACAACCATTTTCATATTCTTTGCATATAACCTTTCTGGCATTTAGCGGTGATTGTGGTAGCCAGTTTACATTTGTACTATTTGTATAATTTGTTTATTGTAGGCTAGTTACAGATCCCATCGTTGGACATATGGTACGGCCCAATGAAAGAAAAAATACTGTTTCAGGCATGGAATAGGAGCATATCTAGTAATCATTTTTTAAAATTTAAACAAAAATGTTAAAATTTCATATTTGATTTTATAGTAAAATATACATTATATTTTTTATGGCTTGGCAAAATATCAAATGACTTTGTTTGCATCATAATCAGACATTCATTTGGGAGGTCTCAAAGCAATTATTTTAAAATATATAAATTTACAACAACAACAACATCATCAAGCCTTTATCCCACGGCATGGGGTCGGTTTTATGAATCATTTTTATCCATAGTGTCTTGTTAAGAGTCAAATCTTATTTAAATCTAATAAAAAAATGTAATTTCTAATTTTCTAACCAAATTTTTTTAGGTCTACCTCTATTTGTCTTAACATAGGCCAAATGTAATACATCTACTCTCCTAACTTGGTCATTTGAAGGCCAGCGTTTTATGTGACCAAACCTTTTGAGGCAACTCTCTCTAATCTTATTTGCCACTGGAGCTACTCCAATCTTTAACGTATATGCTTGTTTCGCATTCTATCTCTAAAAGTAAAGCCACTCCACCCGAGTATCCTTATCTCTGCAACACATAACTTAATTGTATGCTTCTCTTTTAATGGGCAACATTCTGCTCCATAAAGTATTGTAGATCTCACTACCATCTTATAGAATTTTCCCTTAACTTTAAGGGGTACATTTATATCACACAACATGCCCGATGCATTATTCCACTTCAACCATTCAACTTGAATTCTACTAATAATATCCTCACCTATTTCACCATCACTATGGATAATAAACCCGAGATCTAAAACATGTACTTTTATTAATGACTTGATCGCCCAAAGTCACAATCCTCCCATTAGATCTATTACTACTTAAATTACACTCCATGTATTCGGTTTTTGATCTACTTAAAAGAAAACATTTAGACTCTATGATTGATCTTTATAATTCAAATTTACCTTCAACTCCTGTACAAGAAGAATATCATCAGCAAAAAGCATACACCAAGGTACATCCTCCTGCAAATGTCTAGTAAGAACATCCATGACTAAAGCAAAAAGATATGGGCCTAAAATTGATCCTTGATATAATCCAACTAAAATAGGAAAATACTTCATCAAACCGCCATGTAGGGGTGTCAATTTCGGGTCACGGGTCGGGTTCGGGTCGAACCCGAACTGACCCAGAATTTTGAGTTGAACTATATTTCATGTTGTCTTATTATTGGGATATTTTGATTTCACTTCATATATTGTGCTTTTTTATGTTTTATATTATTCACTTATTAGTATATAAAAAATTTATCATTTTATGTTTATTCAATCTTTTGATTTTGAGGCTTACGCCTCAAAACGCCTTGAGGCTTACGCCTCGCCTCACGAATGAAAAACGCCTCAATACCCGAATACACAATTTTAAACATTGTTGCATACATATCTTTAGTGGCTTGAGTATAAGCATTATTTACCTCTTTCTTTTTTAAAATAACTTCATAGCACATCTCTTTGAAGTTTATTATAAGCTTTCTCTATATCAATATATATCATAAGTAGATCCTCCTTATTCACCCTATACTTCTCCATCAAATCTCTCAATAAATGTATAGCTTCCATAGTAGACCAACCTAGCATGAATCTAAATTGATTTTGAGAAACAAGTATCACATCGTAATCTATGCTTATTAACTCTGTCCCAAAGTTTTAAAGTATGATGCATTAACTTAATTCTTCTATAATTCATGTACTCTTTTGCATCACCTTAATTCTTAAAAATAAGAATCAACACACTCCACTCATCTAGCATCTTTTTAGTCTTTAAATAATATTGAAAAGTTTCGTAAGCAAAGAAATTATTTGATCTCCTTAGCATTTTTACACCTTTATTGGAATATCATCAAGTCCAACGACTTTTCCACACTTTATTTTCGTTAAGAAATTCTTTCATCTCCCAAGAAAATTGTTTTTCTCCTAAGGCTTCAACTATTAGGTTTTATCTTTCTGGTTCAGTTCTCCTGTAACTTTATCCCACATATCCAAACAAACTTCCTAAATCTATCAAATATGTTTGAAAATGTAAAAGACTCAAAGTTATAAAACAGAAAGGGATTAGGAAGCAATTTAATATATAAACAAAGAATCACCATTGAATTGTTTGGCATTTAAAATGTCAAGCTCTATTTCTATCCTATTAGTTATACCTCATTGACGGGTTTTAAGCAACAATTGTAAACAAGCATTTTTTTTATAATGATGATTTAATTACCCTCTATTGGACATGGTCGCCCACAGAAGAAAGCAAGTATATCTTTATTCTATGCACTTAAGGGAAAATGCCCATAATGCAAATAATTCAATGTTCATCACACCAAATTATCAACCACATGCATAAAAAAGAAAAATTCTAATCATAGCTTTCCTAGGCTCTGTTGTAAGTCACACTACAAGTGGTGTCTTGCTTTATTATAGAGTGGAGATGTTTAATTTTAATCCAAAGGGTGATTTTATTTGAATGTGTTTATCAAAACTTTTATTTGATTTTTAATTGTTTCATATTTAGAAGGATTATGAATAACTTATAAAGCAGCCACTACTTGCTTTGAGGTGAGCCTGCTACTCATAGAATTCTAAGATCCAATGATGTAGGTATTCCACTTTTTTGGGTGAAATGATTTATCATTGTATCAAGAGGAACCTAAGTTATTTTTAGTTGTTTTTTAGAGTTCTGATTCCCTAAAATTTCTAAAAGTCATTTGGGAACTTTCATAATAGTTTAAGGAATGCACCAAGCAAAGAGATTTAGAGGATTTCCTATAGCTATTAGGCCAAGGAAAATGAAAGATATTCTATGATTTTTGGCTCTATAGAAAATGAGAAGAGAAAATGTAACTTAGGGGTTGCAAATTAATGAAGACTCTTGAACTTTTGGTGTTCAAAGAGAGATGACCATTTGTTTAATTTGGGCTAAGCAAATGAAGGAGACTAGGATTTGGGATCTATGTCTAAGGGATTGTTTCTTAATTTTGGATTCAACAAATGAAGCAAAAGAACTTAGGATTTAGTCTTAAAGTTTAAGAATTTATGGTATGGTATGTTTAGGGCCTTAGGGAAGTCCAAAACATCATGGATGAGTCCAAAACATCATGGATGAGTCCAAAACATCATGGATGAGGAAGGTTGGTGATAGCTCCTAAGGGATGCTAAGATTCATGCAATGAAGTATTTGGAGCCTTGGTATGCTCCAAAACATCAAGCATGAGAGGAAAGGGTGTTTGAAAGAGAGCTCCCTAATTTTTATTAGAGTATTTTGGACTCATTCTTAAGGGAGAGATTCAATTAGAGGCTTTGAAACAAAATTTTCAAGATCAATTTTGGCATGATCTAAGAAAATTAGGAGTGTGAATATGATTTGCATTTTAGAAATTTTTATAAGCTATAGCAATTCACTAAATTTTGATGCACAAGATTTTGCGAGATGCCAAATATAAACTTAAATAGCTCTACCCATTGTGGGGCTTGCAACATAGACCTTTGAGGGTCTATGGGAAGTATCACGACGATTTGAAATTTTCCAAATTATTTAGATTCATTCTTTGGATGCTCATAAGAACATTATGCAAATCCACAAATCCATCATCCGGCCGTGGTGGAGGTTGAAGATTCACGTCCGTGATGTCATCCAACACCTACTATACATGCTCTTCGAATTTCCCCTAGACAAAGGAGACATCTGGAGATTGCCGAATTTTTAAGTAAAATAGAGGACCTGAACTTATATAAAGGGAGCACAAAGGACATGAACTAAACAAGGATGATAGGGAACCAAACTTAATTCAAATAACATGGAACCAGACTTTAATTTAATAAATGCATGATCACATAAAACATAAGTGCTAATTAATGGTGTTGATTATGCAAATAAAAAATCAATGGATGAATAGGGGATTTGTGTTAAAATTTCAATACGCATAACTTATTGATTTGCCCACAAGCATTGATCAATATAAATATGATAAATAAGGAATGCTTGAAATGAACAAATTCTCAAACATAAATTACAAGAACGAAGGAGTTAAACATGCTAGTCATGGATAAGACAGCTCTCCACGAATGTGAAAATGTAAACACCAATAAATATCAAACATCAACAGGGGAGACTTATAATAAGCAATGTGATTTGCCTGAAGGCACGAACATGAACTCATGGAGCACATGATGTCTTGCTTACAAGTGACTACAAAAAATTTATGCGCTTCTATAAGTAACAGTAGATGAACATTCGATGTATACATCAACTTGTCTGCAAATGGTGAAGCTCATTGCAAACATGCACAATGTAGAGTGCGATGAATGCAAATACCTGCTAGCGATGATAGAAGATCCATCGCGGGCGTAGTAATATACCTACGACCAATATCAATTAGCTTACAAATGTATATTGCTACCTTCATGGATGTTAAAGGATATGTAAGAAAATTGTAGCGGTTCACTAATATGCATGAAGAAGCTGATGGCAAATGCAACTCCATCTAGTAGTCAACACCAGTTTACAAGCGAACATGTTAATCCACCTACAAGCGATGATAATAAATACGTTGTAGGACCATAACAAATACATCATCCCGTGGTCGACATCAACATAGAACCAAGCACATTAGACCTTGCAAGTAGTTGGAGGATTCAACATGCGATGAACTGAAAGATATGGCGTGTTTGAAAAGTTCGAAGAGAATGCAACTCTCATGCAATTAATATTATTTAGCCGCAGGCAGATACTGTGGTCCTCCAGATGCAAAAGTAGATGGAATACAACAAATACAAACACCTATGGGCTGTTGCAATAGACTTGTTGCATAAACAACAAGCTATGTACGAGCAAGGGTAGCAAGCATACGATTGCTTGGGCAAACAACACAGTGCGATGCCCAACCACCAGATCTGCAGACAAAAGACATCTACAAGTTTCCAAATAGAGCATTGCACATATTCAAATGATAGTTACCCACATACTGACCAGCGTCAAATATTTTAAAATGCCTCCCACATATATATTGCAACATATATACACACAAATACAAAATTGGACATGCAAGCACATCAATATACGAATGAAAATATAAATGTACATGTAAGTATGCAAATATAACACAAAGAAATGCATATACAAGCATACACCCACATAGTTCCCGGCGAGCGTGTTATATTTACACACATGACATCTAAGGATGCTGTGCGGATCAAAAAAGAATTTAAGTTTGAGCCCGATTCTAATATGTGGGCATATTGGAGTCAACACAACTCGAACTATCAAATAAATATACAATCGCGGTGCCGATCAGGATATTTATTTTATCCATTCATATTAGGCAGTTAAGATCTATAACAAGAAATCCACTAGTAAAGGCACATATGGCATCGAACGTAATCCTCTGTCACCAATTAAATAGAGTCGACAATGTTCAACAGATAATTATAAAAATGCTACCTAATTACCCGCATGGGCCCTAACGAGTGTGATGCATGCACACAACTGATGTCTGAGGATGCTATGCGGGTTAAGAAATAAATTTAAATTCAAGACCGATCCTCCTATGCTAGTGGACAGGAATCGACACAGCTCAAGCTATCAAGAAAATATATGGTCATAGAGTCTACCGAGATATTTGTTTTATATGTTCATTTTAGGCCTTTAAGGTCTACAACAAAAAAAATCCACCAATGAAAGCATAAAGCCTACGACTAACCCAATCATTTTGTCAACATATTGACAGGGTTCAACCAATAAAATAAAAATGGTCATAAAAACCCAGATAATTATCGTGTTGATAGAAAATCTCAACCGAAAGGGTGTTCGAATACTTCAAAATGCCTATCAAATTCTCAAATGCCTATGAAATTCAAACTTCCAAAAAAAAACCCCAAATCTAAAATATTAAAAAAAATTGAATTAAATTAGTAAAGTACTTAAAACAAAATCCATTCACCATTCACAATAATTTACCGATGTGGACAAATTTAAAAATTACTTTAACTCATAACGAGTCAATGTCTGATCAAGAATATCACTATGACTCATTCTCAACTTCTATTACTAGTAATGACGTGACATTGGTCTTCTAATCGGTGGTTTGGATAGATGACTCTACAAATAACTCATGGTTTGGACAAATGGCTCCACGTAGTTAACGATTATGACCGCGATCCTCTGACTTAATGGTTTGGTCCAACGACTCCACTATTTATGTTTACGGTCATAGCCCATATGTTTCTCAATGGCTTCAAATCCTTAAGATATGAATCAATAGGATATAATCGAAAAGGCACAAAGCCCTATGTTAGCTAAAGTAAATTCAAATTTGTCCCCTTAGACAAATATTCATCCCAGGCCTATAAGGTTCCCTTAATGGCTTGGTCTAACGACACAACCCATGGCTGCCGACAATGATCCTTTGATCAGGTTGGGTCGATTACCTCCTCTGACTAAGTAGACCAGGGTGCATGATAGCCTGGGACGACGAAACCATAGATCTTGATAGGGCTCTTCATCACTTCCACCACCATCTGCTTTAAGTGCAACATGATGAAATTTTCAATTTTAAATATTAAATATCAAAAATAAATCCATGTTGTTACTATACACCAGATACTATGTATTCGGTTGATGACTAGCATTAATCGAATGTTTTCTCTCATTATCGGGAGGTTAGTTTATGATAGGAGCTTGCCCTATAGGAAACTTGAACTCAGATCTAAAATCCTAAAAAATGAGGGTGAAATCTCTGGGTAGTGTCTTATTTCAAACCCAATCTACCTTCTAAAATTTTACCCTGGAGCCTACTCATTAAAACTCTCCTTGATAATTGGAAAAAAAGAGGGGTCCTCGGAGAGGCCGGGGTGTGAATTTTCGGAGCCCACAGCAAGCAAAAAAAAAAAAAATCTTTTTCTCATAAATATTTCCACACATTGGAATGTCATTAGATACTATTACTTTTCCGCAATTTATTTTTCTCAAATTCTATCTAACTTCAGTTCTACTAATATGATAATAAAAATAAAAAATTTTCTTTTCATATAAGATGCTAAAGTTATAAGTTCAATAATATTCTCATAACCTTCATTGAAAAGTTTATTAAAATATCTCATTTAAGTGTAGTCGTATATTGAATGTTCTCTTCTAAAAAAACACTTTTTGATCTTCATCCTTAATATATTTCACTCGAACTAAATCTTTCCCTTATCTTTTTTTTTGGCTGATATATACATCTATGATGCACCGTTACACCTATTTATGAAGGCATGCTAAATTAGATACAAGTCGGACACAGACACGTGCCTGATATGGCTCGAGCACATGTCTGATACGGCAAAAATGTATCCCATTAAATAATTTTTAAATTAAAAAGGCTACGCATATCGAACATGTGTGTCTTATTAAATAATACATTAACAACATCAAACCTTTACCCCAATATGTGGGATCGTCTATATGAATCTTTTTTCTCCATTATGTCATATTAAGAGTCAAATTCTCATTTGAATCTAATAAAATTTTTTTTTTCTAAATATTTTCTAACCAAGTGTTTTTAGGCTTACCTTTACCTTTCTTAATATAGGCCAAATGTAACACGTGTGCCCTATTAAATAATACAAAATTAATTAATTAAAAAAAAAGAATAGCCCGCATCGTATTTGAGTATTTCATTTCCACGAGCAGGAAGCTAGGGCTTTCTGTGTTTTTGTTTACACGAGCATTTTCATTTATACAAGCTGACGATGTCGCAGGAAGGTGATACATGAGCAAAGAAGGCTGAAGGAGAGGTGGATACAATTAGAATGAGTTGTAAGTTCAAGAACATTTTCATGTACTCCGTTTAATTTGAAATATTATATAAATAAGTTTAAATAATTTCAAAATAAGATGGAGTATAGCTGATGGGCCTTTAAAGGTCCATAGGAAATTACATAATAGTTTAACAAACATTTGAAATTGGAATGAGCATATTTACACACTGTAAATTTTAAGTGAAGCACAATCCTAACAAATGCAAGCTACAATACCACAAGTCAATTTTGTCATGACATATAGTTTAAAATAGGAAGAGAGATGCAGCTCACAACTAATAACACTTGAAACATACGCATTGTCATTTAAATTAGGATCAACAACGGCATTTAGCCTATGGTTGGTTATAGGCAATGATTAGGGTTCAACATGAATGTGAACATATGTGTTTGAAAGGTGTTGGACACCAATCCAAAGACCCTACGCGTATCAACATCCTTTTTGGGCTCTCGCATTTAAAGCAAATGGATGGAAATCACAGGATTTCCACCATTTTACGGAGAGGACAACAAATGTAGGATGATTTTTGGTTTAAAAATATAATGCAAGGGTTTCTAGGGTCCTAAGGCTCAGGGAACATCAAACACATATCCATGGCTTAGAGAACTAGGGGTCCTTGCTAAGTTTTTGTGATTTTACCTCGCCAAAGCAAGTTACAGATGCTCTCGCCTTTTAAAAAGCAAGAAAATGGAGGGATGATGAATTAATTCTCGGTCCAAGTTGCTCTGGGTGCTTCCTCTGCTGATGGATGAGGGGGAGGAAGTTTCCTACCTTCAGTCGAATGAGGAAATAAGGAACTACAGTAGTTCCTGACTCTTGATTTTAAAAGAAAAGTGAAAAGCAATAGCTTTACCCATGGCAAGTCTGATTGAAACCTCACTGTAGGTTGCATCTGAGGTCTCAGGCATGGTCCCCTTTGCTCGATCTTGTCCCAAGCATCACGCATGAGAGGGCCCTGCACCATTCGGCCCCTCCAAGACGCACGCAGGAAGAAGCCCTGATGCTCAGCCGAAACTCCTCTAAGAATATGACACGAGACCCCTGGCTCTCTCTCTCGCTCGATCTCCCAGGGTAACCACATGAGAGAAGGGGTCTCAGCTCCCTGATTGGCTGCATGTCCTCCCTCGCCTATTTTGTCTGGACGAGCCGCATGAAAGAGGAAGCAGGAATGAGCTCTCCCAAACGTTCGGCTCTCCCTCTCACACAACTCCTATCTGTCTTCCTCTCTAGATGGAAGGAAAATCACGTAGGAAATGAAACCAAAAAGCTCTACCCGATCTCTCTTTTTCTCTCACTCGGCTGACGCGCGCAGGAAGTCTGGAAGCAAGAAGAACGAAAACTAAAGAACCCTTTTATATCCCAATTTCATGGACTCCACGGGATTTAACGAAAAAGCAGTAAGCACAGAAATCGAAGATGAAGAAAGAGTATCCAACCAGTTGGATTTGAAATTTTGATTTGGAAAGTCAATTGGGTTCAAATTAAACCAATTGGACATGAATTGAGCCCAAATCGAGGTTGATTTGGATCGATTTGAGATAAATTTAATTCATTGAGTCAATTTTTATAAATTTTGATTTGACTCGGCGCCAATTTGAGTTGATTGAGTTTGACGGCGCCTCATAAGAGTTGATCAGGTTCAATTGAACCCGATCTGATCCGATTCGAATCGATTTGAGTAGACAAAAAAAAAAAGCGTCAATACATCCTCAACAACAACACACAAGATGATTTAGAGTTGTAAGTTTTTCCAGTAACACGCTCCTCAACATCTCAGAACTATAAGAAACTAGAAATCATGTACCCTTTCTATTCGCAAATTCATTTCTTGCCATATTAACTTAAAGAGACAACCTAATGAAAAAACTGGGAGCTCAAATTTGTTATCATAAAACACGCAAAACAAATTTGTTAAAGAAATAATACTATTTTAGGACAAAACAGAATTTGACTGACTAAATCCAATTAATTGAAAAAATTTCCTTCTTGATACCTAATCGGCTATAACATCATGTGGCAAGAGATCCAAAGATCTAAAAGTAAAAGTAAATAAATAAATAAATAAAAAACAAAAGAAAAAAAAACAAGAGATCCAATGATCTAAATCAAAGATGAATGGTAACAAAAGCAAGTTTAATAAGAAAGGTGCATACCAGCGATTCTTGTGCCCCCATAGTATATGTTAGTCATATCCACGTCAGGGTAAACACCTTCTCCGAAAACATTTTTGCAAAGATCCAAATGGTATCTATAACAAAATAAAAGCAACCAAGCGTTTAATTTGTCAACAGCATATATACCCAAACAAAATTTTCAGTAACATACCATACACAAACGTTGATTAATTAAAAAAATATGACCAACAATATTTCGCAATGCTTGATTATTATCATTTACACTTGTGACTTGTATAATTAAAGTTGTTTTGATACGGAGAGGTCCAACAGACTGCTTTATGATAGCAAATTCCAATTATAAGTCAAATTTAAAAGGATCTTGCTAGTTAAAGAGAAAACATTGACTAAAATATAAAGTTGAATTTTGTGAAGCGTGGTATTTAGAAAATAAGAGTGAAAAAGTTTTTTCTTAGAGTAAAGAAATCAAATGACATAGAAATGAGGCAACATAAAGTACCAGTGATCAAAATTTGAAATTCTTTCCTCATTGGAAAGACAAATTATATTCAATGATATTATTTTAGTTTTCTCTATGTTATATTTTTCTAATTTGATTTTATGTAACATGCCTATGATAATGAATTTCTAAAAGAACAGAAATATTCTGCAAATTTTTGAAAACTTGCTAGATTTGATTTTATTACTCGCAATCATTTCAAATCAACCCTCATGCATGTATGAGTCAGGTTCCAATCTTCTTTTTTCAGGTTCAAGTGGCTGCAGCAATCTCGGTCCTCCTAATGCTAGGATCGTTTGTTCCTACTGTACCTGGGACCACAAGTTTGCTACACCGAGCAGGTGATACTTGCTAAATGCAGGGTTCCCACCTGGTAACAAGCTTCAGGAAGTAATCAAATGGATGGATTTTTTTTTTTTTTTTTTCATTTACAGCATCCTTCATTGGCATTGTCCGTTTGTTGGCTACAAAGATTTATGTTTCCCCCTCAGGCACTCTGCGTTTCCTCCTGCAAATTTCTTAACCCGAAATTGGAGATGGGAAATAGCCGTCCTTGGAACAGGGGCCATGAAAAGTAACGTTGGAGTTTGTATTTTAAGTATTTGACGCAGCCATTGTAAGGTCTTCCAAGCCTTGGATAAAAAAAGTGGAGGGTTACGTTGACAACCAATGTTGAAAACTGTTTGAATAATTATTACATGAATTCTTTTATAAACATTGTATAAATGCTTGGACGTTTCCTAGAAGTGACGGCACTATATGGTCGGAATACAATAAAACGTGTGCAAGGGCCGCTGACCAGCACCTTGGTGTTGATTAAATAAGCAAGTATTTCCATCATCGGAGGGGTGTGCGCAACAAGCTAGTCTATTTAGGTAAGAGTCATAGTAGAAAATGAAGTAGGTATAATTATAAATAAAAATTTGAAAGATAATATTGTAAAAATTAATAAAATTGAAAGATATAATTATATCTTTAAATATTTGTGGTTAATACATAAATTATTAATATTATAAGTGTTCATGCTCATAAGTTAGTTTTGCATGAGTTTCAATAAATAAAATTTGGAATGACTTAGACAAAATAAATATAAAAATAATTCTTGAAGAAAGAATTTTTAGTGAAGAGATTTACATAGATATGTTGGTAGAGTGGTGAAAGATTTTGAAGTTAATTCATAGTGGAATATTAAGTTTACGTGAGACTAATGAATGTGTCGAAACCATATTAAATTTTGCTTTAGCTTATAATTTTTTTAATTGCTAAATAATTTAATTTAAGAAAAGATATAAACATTTCATCATTACAAGCAAAGTTTTAAAAAACCAGATTGGACATGCTAATTCCGACCGGTTTAACCGTGTTAGCCGACCACAAAGACCAGTCCGGTCCAGCCTGAAAACTGCTTCTGCATCAAACCGGACTGAACCGTCAGAACCGTCGGTTCAACCGGCGAACCCGGTAGAACCGACGCACGATTCTTTTTAACTGACTGGTTCAATTAACATCAGTTTTTAAATAATTAAATAATGATTTTATTATATTAAAGATTAAATATTAAATAATTTTTTTTAAATAAATTAATTAATTTATATCTAAAATTTAATTTAACATTATAATAATTTTTAATTATAAATATTTCGCCTCAAACCATCATGAAACATCTCATCCACATGACCCAACATTTCATGTGAGCTCTTAATACAATGAAAATCAAAAAGATATACAAACATTTAGCAAGAAAAGAGTTTCCAAGTTATGTGGAACTAAAGAGAATAGTTGAGGTGTGTAGGAGCTCTTTAACATATGTAATGCCTATAAAAATTATTTTTAAACAAAATTTTTAATTATTTACTTATTAAATGATATTATATTATTTATTAGTTAATAATAATAATTTATTTATTTATACATTATAAAAATAGTTTTATCTATTTGTTAATGATAAATTATTTTTACATATAATAAAATTTTTTTATTATATAATTTATAAAATAAAGTTTGGTATATAGGCATATACATGGTAAAATATATTTAATCAACAACAACAACAACAACAATCAAGCCTTTATCCCACTAGTGGGGTCGCGCTACATGAATCTTTTTTCTCCATTGTGTCCTACGTAAAAGAAATTCTCTTAAAATCTAATAAAGAAAGGTCATTAATATTTTCTAACCAAGTCTTTTTAGGTCTACCTTACCTTTCTTAACAAATGTTAAATCTAATACTTACTCTCTTGACTGGGTCTCGAAGGCGCTTTTTTTTGTGACCAAACCATCAAGGGACTCTCTCTTTTATCTTCACCGGAGCTATCCAACCTTTTACGTATATGCTCATTTCGTATCCTATCTCTAAGGGTAAAGCCACTCATCCACTAAGCATCCTCATCTCTGCGCACACTTAACTTATAATTATGCTTCTCTTTTAATAGCCAACATTCAGGCACCATAAAGCATTGCAGCTCACTAACCACCATCTTATAGAATTTTCCCCTTAAGTTTTGAGGGGTACATTTCTATCACAAAAGCCCGATGCAATTCCCCACTTCAACCATCCAACTTAATTCTCTATAATATCCCCATCTATTTCACCATCACTCTGAACAATAGACCAAAGATATAAAACTGTACTCTTATTAATGACTTTCCAAAGTCACAATCCCCCACAGAGACTATTATCTAAAATACCTATAATTTTTTAGATCTACTCAACGAAACCCTTTAGACTCTAGGGTTACTCCATAATTCAAGTTTACCTTCAACTCCCTCTCTAGTCTTATCAACAAGAAGAATATCATCAGCAAAAAAGCATACACAAGGTACACATCTTCAAATGTCTAGTAGAAACATCCATGATAAAGCAAATAGATATGGGCTTAAGGCTGATCCTTGATGTAACCCAACCGAAATAGGAAATACTTGGTCAAACCAACCTTGTGTTTGAACACAAATATAGGCTCCTGCATACATATCTTTAATTGATTTGAATAAAAGCATTATTGACTCCTTTCTTATCAAGAACTTCTCCATAGCACTTCTCTTGGACTTATCATATGCTTTTTCTAAATCAAAAATATCAATATGTAGATCCTCCTTATTTCCTCTAATATTTTTCCCATCAAACCTCTGAATAAATGTATGGCTTTCCATAGTCGACCTACCCGGCATAAATCCAAATTGATTTTGAGAAACATTAGGTATCACGCCGCAACCTATGCTCTATAACTCGCTCTCCGATTAATTTTAAAGGTATGACACATTAACTTAATACTCTATAATTCGTGCATCCTGTTGCCATCGCCTATTCTTAAAAATAAGGAATTAATAACACTGCATTCTCACTCATCTGGCATCTTTTTAGTCTTCAAAATAAGTATTAAAAGGTTTAGTAGCCAAAGAAATCCTTCATCTCCTAAGCATTTCTCCACCTCTATTGGTAATATCATCAGGTCCAACAGCTTTTCCACCCTTCATTCTTATTAAAGTCCTCTCTACTTCAGTTTTACTAATACGCCGTAAAAACAGAAATCTTTACTTTCATTTAGGGTGTAGGTCACTATAGTCAATCTTATTTTCACACTCTTCATTAAAAAGTTTAGCAAAATATCTCATCCACCTTTGTTGAATATTTCTTCTAAGAAAAGTATTTTTTGATCTTCATCCTTAATACACTTTCACTTGAACTAAATCCTTACTACTCAATTCTCTTTTGTTTGGCTAACTTTATAGCATATAATCTTTCTCCCTCCTTACGTATTTAATCTATTATATTAAATCGCTAAAAGCTAATGTCTTTGTGCATCGCATATTGCTTTCTTAGAATCCTTACGAGCCACTTTTATATTAATTCCCAATTATCAGAATTTTTAAAATTAAACCAATTTTTTATAACAAATTCTTCTTTTTTTAATCTTTTCTTGCACAATTGGATTCCACCACCAACCTTTTTTACTATTTAGGAGGCTTTTCCCTTAGATAATCCCAAGTAAATATAATTTAATCATATACATAATTAAAATAATTTAAATTATTATAAACTTATGTTAGAATTGAATTATATTTTACTAATTATTAATACATATAAGTTATATGTAAATTAAATTTAAACTAAAATTCAAATTTAAAAATTGAAAAAAATTTAAAATTTAAAATTATCATATTACTATGAGTGTAAATTCTTTATAATTATGAGATTTAGATTTTTTTTGCTCTTATATGAAATTTTAAAATAATTATTTTCACTTAATTATATAATTATGTTTCATAATTTTTTATTTTGTTATTTTTATCTCATAATTGGAATGATAACATTATTTATTATGTTAATTTATTAAATTTTGATAATATTATTATTTAATACGTTATTGGCTCGACCTCGGTTCGACTGGGCGAACCGTAAACCTCTCTTTTCTTTCTGGTTTGTTCCCGATCTAATTTTCATAACCTTACAAGAATATATATATATTATTTAAACTTAGATTAATTTTCTTATAAAAATAGATTGTTTAAATTGTAAAGATTGTAAAGTCACTCAAAGTGAAAGTTTACATATATAGTATCATTTATTAGTTTTGCACTTAAGATAAAGGGGTGCAAATAAAAAAAAAATCAAGTAATATATTCTAGGATTAATTTGGGGTATTTAAAGAACACTAATTATATTTTTTGAGAGTATAATTCAAAATCTCAAGATTTGAGTTCTTAATAAGAAAAAGCTAATGCTATGTGAAAAAAAAAATAACTTTTGATATTAATAATGTAGAAAAATAAAGTGCTTCGAGAATAAAAAAAACTTCTAATAGTAAAAAAAAAGTGTGGTAAAAATCAAAATTTGCAAGAAAA
>NW_021318661.1:387968-395479 GCF_001605985.2 Dendrobium catenatum
CTACCTAGCATATGAAGTTTCAACTATTTAGTGGACGGAATGATAAGACTAGTTCATCAGGGATTTGTCTTTGGACTTCTATATCATCTTCAATAAATATCATTGCTTTTAATTCAAACTTATCAAATGAAAGGTTAGCAATCTTCAATATTCTCATATCATCAAGGGACTCAAATCCATCTACAACAACATGCCATATTATGTTATCTCCTTCCATATAAGTTGGAGCCTTTCTTGATAAAAGTCAAAATTTTATATGCACATAAACTAAATCTTCAACCCATTGTGGATAATTTTGTTCCTTTCCATTAAATTGATGAAAGAGTACGTGCTCCAATTTTCCTTACAATAAGAGGAGGCTAAAACCTGACCAAGATGTTTTATGGCGATTGTTTCAAATAGAGCTGCTAAAGCTCCATGAATCAACCACCACAGTTTTGGATCTATTCTCTACCTATCACGCAAAGACCTTGATCACCAAAATCTTCTAAAATAAAGAACAAACTAACAATATCAAGCCTTTATACCACTATGTGGGGTCGACTACATGAATCATTTTTCTCTATTATGCCCGTTAAAAGTTAAATTCTCATTTAAATCCAATAAAGGTCATTTTTAATATGTTCTAACCAAGTCTTTTTAGGTCTACCTTTACCTTTCTTAACATATGTTAAATCTAATACATTTACTTTCTTGATCGGGTCATCGAAAGGTCGTCATTTTATGTGAACAAACCATCCAAGGTGACTCTCTCTGGTTTTATCTTCCACCAGAGCTACTCCAACCTTTTTACGTATATGCTCATTTCGTATCCTATCTCTAAGAGTAAAGCCACTCATCCAGCTAAGCATGCTCATCTCTGCAACACTTAACTTAATATTATGCTTCTCTTTTAATAGCCAACATTCAGCACCATAAAGCATTGCAAGTCTAACCACCATCTTATAGAATTTTCACTTAAGTTTTGTGTGTCCGTGTGTGTGTGTGTGTGGGGGGGGGGGGGACTTTTCTATCACACAAGAAGCCCGACGTATTCCTCCACTTCAACCATCCAACTTCAATTCTACTAATAATATCCTCATCTATTTCACCATCACTCTGAACAATAGACCAAAAGATATTTAAAACATGTACTCTTATTAATGACTTAATCATTCAAAGTCATAATCCCCCCCCCAAGAACTATTATTACTAAAACTATAATTTAGATCTACTCAAACGAAAGCCTTTAGACTCTATGGTTCATCTTCATAATTCAAGTTTACCTTCAACTACCTATCTAGTCTTATCAACAAGAAGAATATCATCAGCAAAAATCATACACCAAGGTACAACCTCTTACAAATGTCTAGTAAGAACATCCATGGGCTAAAACAAAAAGAAGGCTAACAAAAATTTTAGCCAAAGTTTTCTTAATAACAAAAAAATTAAGAAGCTCTATATTGATTATTCTTCTCTCTTCCTCATTTGAAAAATAATGCTTCAAATATATCTTCCTTCATATGTGAAATTTTTAAATCTTTCCGTGAGAGAAAATTGTTAAAAATCCTCTTGAAGTCATTCTTTACTTAAATATCTACAAATAATAGTAAAACAAAATAGAATTAGATAATTATTATTCAACAAATTGAGAATTAATAATAAATTAATGTTAAAATTTACCTTAGAGGTAGTGAATGAACCAAGCAATGTATAGATGTGTTATTTTTGCTTTACCCATCTTCCAGAATAGTATAGATAACACACCAAAACTTGAGTCTTCATCAAGTGTCTTTATTTCATGTCTATATATTCTTCCTTTCACCTTAGCTAACATAGAATCCATATCTAATAAATGAGATGTAAATAAGACTTATCTGTATCTGTCACTCTTAATATCTCATAAATTAGATCAATAAAACTTAAGATGTACTCAATATCATTCCACCATAAATTATCTAAAATCTTCTCTTTTACATATCGTCTTTCGATTATCATTTTATCGATAACAAGACTGTTTCTCACAGATCACCATTAGACTGAAAGACAATTTTTATTTTTTTTTAAATCTTCTCAACATGACTATAACTGAGGCAAACTAAGTTTCAACAACTGTAAGCATTTTTAAATTAAAAAAAAAAAATCATTGAACATCGAGAGTCTCATAGAGTGATTCCTAATGAAATTTCTAATTACAAGTACATTTATAATTACTATAATCCAATGATATTCATTATAAGTGATTTCATTTGTCATAGTATTTTTAGCTGCACAAATATTCTTCAATGCAAGATTAAGTACATGCATAACACATGGTGTCCAAAAAATGTAAGGATATGCTTGTTCTACAAGTAAACCTGCAACTTTAGAAATAGGTGCATTATCAGTAATAACATAGATGATATTAGAAGGTCCAACCATCATGATTATTTTTTTATCAAACTAGACATGAACTTATATTTATATTGACCTTCACAGTTTACAATTTTAATGAAATAGGATATTTTTTGTTACAGTTATGAAGTTGATAAGTGGTCTTTTTGTGGATTTGTCCACCATCACAAACCAAACTAACTCATTTTCCTTCCAAACTCATTTAGTTAGCACAAATAACTTTTCAATGTTAGCTCTCTCTTTTTCCAATAACTTTGTTCTAATAGCATTATATCTTACTGGCACGTAATTTGCAGGATTGCTACTGGAGCAAAAGTAAATTCATTCTTGTAATGTGAATTTCTTGCCAAAATTAAAAGGAATGTCAGCTGAATAAAACATTCTTGTTATTTTCTCAGCTAACTATTCTATCATTTATAAATTAAATGCTTTTTCTAAAGAACTATCTGTAATAGCTTTTCTTATTTTAGGTTCATATCCCTCTATCTTAAATGGCCCTTATTCACAATAATATCATCCAAAATTAGCAACAGAATTAGACATTTAACAAATTATGAAGCAAAATTAAACCCTAAAAAGTAGCAGTACACCTTTTGAGTTTATCTTGCTTGCTATAACCCTGAACCATAATGCTCAAGATAGTTGAACCCATGAAGCGTAACCCTCTTCTTCGACAATTGCAAGGAAGATGAACCCTCAAAGCACACAAAATGGAAAATAGATTGACGTTCATGTACCCTTATTTGCCCAAGAAAATGAAGAAGACACAAAAACGAACCTTTAATCGCTCATTCACCTCACCTACCTTCGAAAATAAACACCTTCAACAAAGACGCTAGCTCTTCAGCCTCGCCATCTCATGTATGTAAACTCCTTCCATCTCGCCTGCTCGCATGTTACTCATAAAGATGAAGCAAACGACGAAGATAAAGCAGACGACGGAAGATGCGCGCACCTTTCTCTCAATAATAGGTCATTCCAAAAATGATTAACAAATATAGGAGTGTGCATATGTAAAACCCAAAAAAT
Source organism: Dendrobium catenatum (assembly GCF_001605985.2). Classification (NCBI taxonomy): domain Eukaryota; kingdom Viridiplantae; phylum Streptophyta; class Magnoliopsida; order Asparagales; family Orchidaceae; genus Dendrobium; species Dendrobium catenatum. Next base: position 391,371 of record NW_021318661.1, read on the forward strand.
GTCAGTTTTAGACCTCGCACGCTTTTAGATGCGTCGCGACGAGATTTAAGTGAATTTTTCAAAGTCGACGGATTTTGACGAAAATAATTTTCTAAAATTCAACGCAAAATTCTGAGCAAATTGATATATAAAACCTATATCTAATTTCGTTTAATTTGGTAGATAAAAATTAAAGAAGAATCTTATAATACATATTATGCTCCTAGTGTTTATTCAAGCATGGAAGGATTTAAGTGAGGGCATTTGGGTAATTGGATTTTTCCTAACTCTCTAAGTTATGAAGAGACCGACCCCTCTTCAATTCATTCGCATGTTTTGTTCGGCCAAACTGAAGGAGCACGCCAAAAGGGAGAAGGGGCGGACGCAACTCCGGCAGCCGTTCGTGGAGGAACTTGTAGGGAAGACTAAGGGAAGGCTAAGGTGAGTTCTTATGAATCATTTCTCATGTTTTCCCTTAGGGTTTTCTCATGAAAATATTTCTAGGGTTTAAGAAAACTTTGAATTTCTTTAAGAATTTAAATGGGGGATTGTTAGGGAATGATTAGAAGATAATTTTATGCATGGAATGAAGTTTTTTCTTCAAAATGTGGAGTTACAAAAATTAGGGCTTTTTCATATTATTGAAATTTTAAGAAATTTCTTAAGGAGCAACGTTTCAAATGATCATAGGAAGGTTTCTAAAGACATAAATTAGGGTCTTTATACAAAATATCATTTTATAATTTTAATTTAATTTAAATAAGAAAATATATTAATTAAATTATTAATTAGGTGTAAGGGAATGTTTGACCTGTTTATATGAGGGAATCAATGAAAATGGGTTTTCCAAATTTAGGGTATTAGGTTAAATCCGATAATAGAAATTATTTTGAATTATTTTAAGTAATTGAAAAAAGGATTACTTGGATAACAAATGAGTTTTTAGAAAATACATGCCTTATGTTTTCAATTAGAGAGAAAGAGAACATTTGGAAGTTTTATAGGAATAAATTAATTAAAATTGAGATGATTAGCTTTAACCGTTGGATATTAAAATATTTTCTTATAGGTGTTATTTGTGGTGATTTCAAAGGAGGGAGGACTAGCATAGAGAATCAATTTTCCTAATTTCTATAAGTATACATGGTTCTTTATTACAGTAATATTTTTGTTTCTCTTAAGTTATATGATTTGAAAGTCCAAACATGTTTATGAAATCTTTATATTAATTTAGATCATGATTTGGTTATTCTTGTCAAATGATTGATCATGCAAATTATATGTTACATTTTATGACAATTTGTTATAAAGTTTATATGTTATAGAAATAAGATGAAATGAAATGATATGAGATGTTATGATTGTTATTGAATGCTTGTATGTGCATGTTGAATTGATGGAGCTCACCCCTTTATAGTACTTGCTGGGGACGCTGTGCTCGTGCACGTTAAAATGGTAAAAGATATGGAAAAGAAAAATGGTAAAGGAATATCTTTATGATATTAGACGGTGGCTCCTGTGACGGTTGTAATATATGCGAAATGAGAAAGTTATGAATAAATATATGAATATGAAAATGAATTATGAAAGGATATGAATGTATGATTTATGTTTATGTTAATGATATGTTGTTAGGATATCTATTTATGTTATGTTTTAATGAATTGACATCTATCATATTATTTCATTTTTGCCTTGATTACTGTAATTTAGAATCGTGTTTTACTTACTGAGTTTTGGCTTATTGTTAGTTGTTAACATTTTTCATATAAGTTTAAGTTAATTAAATGAGTAGAAGGCATGGAAATGTATACCGTAGGAGAGGAGCCTGAAGAAAGGTAACTTTATGAATATTAATGATTTTATGTTTATGTGTTTTCAAATTTGATGTTTTAGAAGCTCTTTCAAATCTTAAGGTGATAGTTTTAGGAATTAGATATTTTAGTCTACCGTCTAACCTCCGTTCCCGCCTCGCCTATGCGAGCTCACCGGGTCGGGTCATGACAGCATATGTTGAAGTTTGTGAACTTTTATGGGATTCTATAAGTTCTTGAAGATTAATTTAATCAATTTGAAAAGCACTAAATTATTGTGAGACTTCTCATAGATCTTCTAGGGCTTATGTTGCAAATCCCACAAACGACATTGATGATTAAGTTTATGTACAACAACTTGCAAAATAAAACTTACTTTGAAAGCCTAAAACTCCTAAATTTGTAAATCATCCTCACAAATTCTTAAGGCTCTTAGATCATGTGAAAATTGATCATAGATTTTCCTTAATGATGTAGAAATGAATCTCTCCTATTTAAGAATGAATCCAAAACTCTCAAATAAAAATTAGGGAGCTTTCTTCAAATGTCCTTTCGTCTCATGCAGGAAGTTTCGGAGCATCCCATGGCCCCATACACTTCATTGCATGTGTCTTAGCATCTTTTAGGGGCTACCACCAACCTCCCTTGTGCATGATGTATTTGATTTCCCTAAAGTTCTAAATACATCATGCACAAGCTCTTGAACTTAGAATCAAATCCTAAGTTCCTATATTTCATTTGTTGAAACACAAAACTAATAAATAATCTCCTTGCTTGTTGCTTTCTAAGCCTACATAGAGGTTCCCAAATGACCTCTATAAAGTCCGAGATAGCACTAGCAATTCTTAGGACCCAATCCTAAGTCCTATTTCGTTTGTTGAATCTAAAATCAATAATTGATCTCTTAGACATAGGACCCAAATCTAGACTCCCTCATTTGCTTAGTCCAAAATTAGGCAAATGAATATCTCTCTTTGAACACCAAAAGTTCAAAGAAAACTTTCCTAATTTGCAACGCCTAAACTGCATTTTCTCCTATTTTGTATGAAGCCAAAATTGCAGACAATATCCCATTTTTCTTTGCTTAAAAGCAATGGAAAAATCCTTCAATCTCTTTGCTTGATGCCGTCCCTAAACTTTTATAAAAAATCTCAAATGACTTTTAGAAAGTTTAGGGGAGCATTTTCCAACCTTAATGATCAAACCTACATCCAACTAATTTATTTGATGAACCACCATCAACAAATAATGTCATCTTAAGCATAGGAATCAAAATCATACCCTCATTTCATTCGCCAAATCTAAGTTGGATGAATGAACTCCTCTCTTTGAACACTTAAAAGTTCAAAGAAATTCATTATGATTTATAGTACAAATGGACATGTCAACCTCTCATATTTGCATAACCCAAATTAGGTAGATAATCACGCATTATTAAATATAAAATTCATTGATTGCTTTCTAATTTGTAGCCCCAAAGCTACAAGCCATTTCTCTTTTCTGTGGGCTCCAAAAATCTTAGAAAATCTTCTAACCTTATCCTAAAAGCTATAAGCCTCCTATTTCCCTCAGCCTCAAAGTTGCAGGAAATTTTCACTCTTCTTAGATCCCGTGCTAAAAAGAATTCTTCGTTCCTTTAGCTCCAAAGCTATAGGAATCCTTCTTCCTCTTTGGCCTCAAAGTTAAAGTCCATCTATTTTTCCCCAATCAAATAGATAACACCTCTACTTATACCCAAACTCTATGTCATTTTTCACTTAACCAAAATAAGTGATATCAACCTTTCATGACAACTAAAATGTAAGCTTTTATATATCCTTTAGGTGACTCTTTCTATTGAAATTCAAATTGCCCAATTATGTGAATTTCACAAAATCCTAAGCCAAACCTTTAGACATGTTTACCTTACCTTATTCGGTAAACATCCATCTCTTATCCAAATACTAAGAAAGCTCTAAAATACCTAAAAATAACTTATGTTCCTTTTAATGCAATGACAAATCATTCCATCCCTAAAGGTGGAATGCTTACATCATTGGATATTAGATTTCCTACGTAGCGGGTTTGCCTCAAACTAAACAATGGCTGCTCTATGGGTTCTTCATAACCCTTCTAAATATGAAATAATTAAAAATCAAATAAAATTTAAAAGTCACTAACAACTTTATGTGAAATCACCCCTATATTAAAATTCAACAATAAACTGTCATTGTTGTTTGTTAAAAGTGTTGGGTGGATCTGCAAGCAAACCACTTTCATGTGGCGTCCTTCAAAAAAGTTGAAGAAACCTTGCAACATAGGTTTTGGTTATGGGGA
>NW_021318661.1:395579-404861 GCF_001605985.2 Dendrobium catenatum
AGACTCACCCCAATTTGACCCAGAGCAAACCACCTAACTCTATCCTTGTTTAATCGTTCAATCTCTTCCTGATTAGCAGTCAGGATCAGCTCCAAACCTTGCTGGTCAGACCTTCATGTACTAGAGATTTCATTCGTCAATTCTAACATGCCATTAACAAGCAATGCCATGCTTCACGGATATGGAAATGCCACATGGCCACTTCTTGCACAGCACAAGAGGTATTCCTCTACTCCGCAATGGTCCCTCGTAAAATCAATTACAACTCCTACACAACCTATCCTCACTAGCCAAGCCTCTCAATGTTGCTCTTAGATCCTAAAATACTGGACTACATTCAATTGACCATCAATTGACATTTGTCATTTGATCAGCTAAGTCGATATGCGCCTCACATCTTATATAAATCCAACACTTCAAAGGGAAAAACAATTGATGCTCCGCTATATTGAGCGATGCCAACCAAATTCATAGGCTGCCCAAAGATGCTAGACACAAACCACCAAATCAACTCCACCTCAGGTCCTCAACTACTTGACAGTCAATAAACACTCTATTTTCCTTCTAAAGAAAATACCTTTTGCTCGTAAAAAGATTATTGAACTCATCCATGTAACAGAGAGTTCTAAGAGCTAAAAGAATTATGGAGTGTTTGCAGTTCTAAAAATTTTCAAGTTTTGTGGAATTTTTCCCTTTTTCCTCATAGTAAGCATAAGCAACAAGACTGAATCATTTAAAGCAATGTGTGCTCTTATTCTCCACTCTTTCCCTCTCAATTTTATCTTTAACTTTTGTCCACATAACCTAACCCTTTCATCAGTTGATTAAACCAATCATAAGCTTCACCGCTCTTATCTCATCTTCATTCTCTAAAACACAACAGGGTAACTTGGGTCTCATCACTAGGGGTGAACGTATTTGACACAACCAGAAAACCCGACATGAAAATTTTGGTTTAGGGTCAACCGTTTGGCAAACGGGTAGGGTATGGGTTCCAAAATTCGACCCATTTGAAAAATCGGGTTAGGTCCGGGCCTCCGGCAGTCCGCCTGCACTTGCACAAGCGTAGTTCCGATGCTCCGCAGCCTAGGGTTTTGCTTTTCCTCTTCTCGTGCAGGTGTAGTTTCCTGCTCCGCGTGTTTGCATCCTTAGATGATGTTACTTCCTATCGGGTTGGAAGTCAGGATAGGTTAGAATTAAACCATGACGATAGGGAGCTCGCCGTTCTGCAGTTGGATCACAAGTAACGACGACAATGATGGGCGAGAGCTCGTCGTTCTAAGGTTGGATCGGAAGTAATGAAACTAACGACAATGACGGGAGGGACTCACTATTTTGCAATTGGATTGAAAGTAACGACGACGACGGGAGGGAGCTCCGAGCTCGCCGTATGGAGTTGAATCGGAAGTAATGAACTAACGACGAACGATGGGAGGGGCTCGCACCGTGGTTTCTTGTCGGGTCAGGTCAACCTAGAAATCTGATGGGTCAGATCAGGTTGAAATTTCTAACCCGTCTGAAAAAAATGGGTAGGGTCAAACAGTAGCAGGTCAATATCGGGTTCGATCTGAACCTAACCCGTAACCCGATTTTGACACCCCTACTCATCACACTCATTTTCCTTGCCTCTTACCATGATCCCTAATGAAAGAATCGAAAATCACACAAAAAATTTCCAAAAATCTAAAACCCTAAAATTTCTTTCACTTCAAAAATCTAACCAAAAAGTAAAAAAAAATACCTAAAATCCTTTGTGGACTTCTCCTACAAGGCGGCCGGACACTTCAACTTCGCCGGAGAGAGGCGGCGCCGGCGGGAGAGGCGGCGGGAAGGTTGGCCGACCGGACGGGCTCCTCAGTTTTTCGCGATCTTGAGCTTACGGGCGGAACAATTCGGGAATCAAGTGGGCCGATCGGGTGTGGGGGAAAAGGAGGAGTCATTTTAAGTAGGTGGGGCCTTTTGGCTGAGGCGTACGCCTCCCTCAAAATTGCACAATTGCGCAACAGAGGCGCGCCTCAGCCAATGTGAGGCGTACGCCTCAACAATGCCAGCAATTGCGCACGCCTCGAGGCATTTTTTGCAAGAATTGCGCAGAGGCGCGGGCGCGCCTCTTATTGCGCAATTTTAAACAGAGGCCTTAATATTAGTCCAATTTTATGGCTATGAATTTTGGTAGATATAAATCTTTCAAAATATTCAGAAAAGAAATGTAATAAGTCATCTTGTATTCAACAATCATATAGTTTTAAGAGGGCTCTTCCATCAATCGCTTCCCACTATGGCCAACAATTAGAGTGGTATGTGCAGCGGCTGTGGCCTATCAACTCTTAGTGCTAGATGATGTAGGGATGTATGCCTTAGGGACAACATACAAATCTGGTGTAACAGGATCGATAATGATGGCATGAGCAAGTGTAGTTGGTCAAATGGCCGTCTGCAATGTGACACCCATCTTTCTTAACTTTTATGTAAATTGTTCCATAGTTACGATGGCTTCCCTCTGCTGCAAAGAATCTTCGCCACAATTTTGGGTAGTTAGCTTAGAAAAAGATAAAGACGACCATTAGTTGCCTTTGGAAGCTAAGTAGCCCTCCATCGAATGTTATTTGGCCATCCTGAAGAGGTTTCAAAAAGAGCACCATAAAGATGTGAATATGAAAATGTAGTATACTGCTTAAGGATGAGTGTGATGAGTAGGGGTGTCAAAATCGGGTTACGGGTTAGGTTTAGATCGAACCCGATATTGACCTGCTACTGTTTGACCCTACCCATTTTTTCAGACGGCTTAGAAATTTCAACCTGGATCTGACCCATCAGATTTCTAGGTTGACTTGACCCGACAAGAAACCACGGTGCGAGCCCCTCCCATCGTCGTCGTTAGTTCATTACTTCCGATTCAACTCCATACGGCGAGCTCGGAGCTCCCTCCCGTCGTCGTCGTTACTTTCAATCCAATTGCAAAATAGTGAGTCCCTCCCGTCATTGTCGTTAGTTCATTACTTCCGATCCAACTGTAGAACGACGAGCTCTCGCCCATCATTGTCGTCGTTACTTGTGATCCAACTGCAGAACGGCGAGCTCCCTATCGTCATGGTTTAATTCTAACCTATCCTGACTTCCAACCCGATAGGAAGTAACATCATCTAAGGATGCAAACACGCGGAGCAGGAAGACTACACCTGCACGAGAAGAGGAAAAGCAAACCCTAGGCTTGCGGGAGCATCGGAACTACGCTTGTGCAAGTGCAGGCGGACTGCCGGAGGCCCGGACCTAACCCGATTTTTCAAATGGGTCGAATTTTGGAACCCATACCCTACCCGTTTGCCAAACGGGTTGACCCTAAACCAAAATTTTCATGTCGGGTTTTCTGGTTGTGTCAAATACGTTCACCCCTAGTGATGAGACCCAAGTTACCCTGTTGTGTTTTAGAGAATGAAGATGAGATAAGAGCGGTGAAGCTTATGATTGGTTTAATCAACTGATGGAAGGGTTAGGTTTATGTGGACAAAAGTTAAAGATAAAATTGAGAGGGAAGAGGTGGAGAATAAGAGCACACATTGCTTTAAATGATTCAGTCTTGTTGGCTTATGCTTACTATGAGGGAAAAAGGGAAAAATTCCACAAAACTTGAAAATTTTTAGAACTGCAAACACTCCATAATTTCTTTTAGCTCTTAGAACTCTCTGTTACATGGATGAGTTCAATAATCTTTTTACGAGCAAAAGGTATTTTCTTTAGAAGGAAAATAGAGTGTTTATTGACTGTCAAGTAGTTGAGGACCTGAGGTGGAGTTGATTTGGTGGTTTGTGTCTAGCATCTTTGGGCAGCACTATGAATTTGGTTGGCATCGCTCAATTTAGCGGAGCATCAATTGTTTTTCCCTTTGAAGTGTTGGATTTATATAAGATGTGAGGCGCATATCACTTAGCTGATCAAATGACAAATGTCAATTGATGGTCAATTGAATGTAGTCCAGTATTTTAGGATCTAAGAGCAACATTGAGAGGCTTGGCTAGTGAGGATAGGTTGTGTAGGAGTTGTAATTGATTTTACGAGGGACCATTGCGGAGTAGAGGAATACCTCTTGTGCTGTGCAAGAAGTGGCCATGTGGCATTTCCATAGCCGTGAAGCATGGCATTGCTTGTTAATGGCATGTTAGAATTGACGAATGAAATTTCTAGTACATGAAGGTCTGACCAGCAAGGTTTGGAGCTGATCCTGACTGCTAATCAGGAAGAGATTGAACGATTAAACAAGGATAGAGTTAGGTGGTTTGCTCTGGGTCAAATTGGGGTGAGTTTTAGAGCCAACTAGATCTCATGGAATGGGTTAGTCTTGGAAGCAGGTCAAAATTGGTTCAGACTTGTTTGGATTGCAATGGTAAGCATTCCAGATTGAAAATTGATTTTAAACTTGGACATGCCACGTGAATGATCCTAATGGAGCACTTGAATTAATACATCATAAACAGATGAGGATTTTCAAAATCCAACGGTGCACCATAATAATTTTTCAAATTAATGCATCACGCAATCTACACAATGCACCATGGTGTTGACGAATAAATAATTGTAAATTTTATGATTGAGTCCATAAGGAGATGATATTTTTACCCTCCGGGGTAATATATCATATTCTTATGCCGTGCCCGATTATAAAACATGCAATCCGTTTGAGGATACAAAAATTCTCCAACACATGGATGAATGGCATATTTTCCTAAAGATGGTCTAAAATGTGCAACCTTGAGAAGCCTGTATTAATTAATAATAGAATAGCTCGATAAATATATTAAACATAATCAATATTTTGACTGTTTTATTAAAATATAATGATCTGTTATGGATAGCAAAGTTGTATGTTTGAATCAAATAGATTGAAGATGAGAGCTTAATCATATATAATATATCGAATTTCCCACTATTGCCAAGAAATAACATTTTTGCAGTTGATTCTCTATAATCTTTTGTCAGCCTCAATACTACCTATGAATGATATTATCACCTTTGCTCTTATGTTATTGTTGGTTTCTTTAAGTGCATGTTATGATCCTTAACCCACAAGAAAGCCAATTTACTACTGTATCTTAATTCTTGTTACAAGTGCTTTTGTCTGCTAACTTCATTAAATTCTACTTTAAATCGTATCGATTTTATTTCAACTTTCTTAGGATGAGTGACTGTAGTTTTATTTCACCAATATCTGATTCAGATGATAATGCATTCCGTTAGTATGACATGCAGGTTCAAAGATTATCTTCACAAATGGCTCACAAGATCCTTGGCGCCATGCATCAAAGCAAACATCATCCCCTGAAAAGGATAGTGAGTTCCTACAAAACCTGTAGAATTTAGATCTTGAAAATTTGCAGGTCAAAGGGAATTTTATTATTGTGCTTTAATGTATGTTTATAGAAGGGATTTAAATCTTGTTTTATATTTTAGCCTTACATTATGAGTTTAGTTTCATAAGTTTCCCCAATTTGGGTGATTTTATTTACTTGTATATTCAATCGTATTTTAAATAGTTGTTTAATCCACCTAATTTTTATTTTCTTTTAAGTTAAAGTGTTTTTAATCTACCTAATTATTAGTTAAAATGGGTTAGTAAATATGTATTTTGCATCTAATATTACCTAGATTTAGCTATGCGCATCTTTCTTATCATAAAGAATCTAGTTCAAAGCAAGTGAATATATAAAGAGAATGAATTCACCTCCAAGCTAAAGTCGCCAAGGCTATTCAGCATGTTGATTAATAAGATTATTTTGTTGCCTTAGACCTCAAGTTTCTCGTGGTTGCTGGGGTGTGTGGGGTTTACCCCCTGCTTGGATCAAAGCACCTGAAATTTTTTTCCATACAACACCCCGGCGCTGCGTACCCGAACGCCCCAGCGCTGAACAACAGAGATTAGAGGGCCGCCATGCATAGATATGGCACTGCAGCGGTGCAAGACAATGTCTTGAGTGCCACAGCGCCCCAAACTGGCGCCTCAGCGCTGCGAGACAAACTGGGTCATCTTTTTTCTCATTTTTCTGAAGGGTTGTGGCCCTTGGGGTTATTTTACTTGGCTTTCTCTTGTATTTTGAGTGTAGATATTGAGAACGGTGCATATGAGAAGAGAAGCAAGGAGAGAGTGAGAGGAAGAGAGATTTGTACTTATTTCTCCCAATTTCATAATGGATTTCTTAGTGTGGTGTGGGTCTGTGATTTTTTTCCTATTTTATGTTTTTCCACATTAAATCCTGGTGTCATTTACTTTTCCCCTGCTTTTACTTTCTTGCTTGTTTCATCGTTGTGATGTTTATCCTCATCTTCCACAACAACTAGTATCAGAGCGAGGTTCAGTTTGAGTGAGAGTAATGGCGAGCGAAGCAAGGTACAAGATTGAGAAGTTTAATGGTTCGAACTTTAGCATTTAGGAGGATACAAATTAAAAATTTGTTGTATCAGGAGTTGTATTTACCATTGGAAGAAATCACCAAGAAGCCGGATTCTATGACTATGGAGGAATAGGAAGTTCTTGATCGTATTGCACTAGGTTTGATACGACCTTCACTTTCCTCATCTGTTACATTCAACATTATAAATGAGAAGACTACAATCGATCTCCAGGTTGCACTTACCAAGATGTATGAGAAGTCATTGACCTCAAATAAAGTGTTCCTAATGAAGAAGTTATTAAATATGAAGATGTTGGACAACACTCCAATGGTGAAACACCTGAATAATTTAAACACTGTGATGATTCAATTGTGTTCAGTTGGCATCAATTTTGATGATGAGGTGAGGGCATTGTTGTTGTTATCTTCATTGACAGAAAGTTGGGATGGGCTTGTTACTGCTGTGAGTAACTATTTTGGAAGATCAAAGCTGAACTTTGAAGACATGATGGGGTTTGGTGCTTAATGAAGAGGTTTGTAGGTGAGCGAATGCTGAATCTTCAAATTCTTCTCTAAATGTTGAAGCTAAAGGAATGGGTTTAGAGAGAAATCCAAACAAAGGGAGATCTAAATCCAAGAGATGAAAGTTTACTTTGGGTAGAGGAAAAGGTGTGTGCTGAAGCTGTGGAAAGAAGGGACACTTGAAGAAGGACAGTACAGTTCCAAAAAAGGGCAGTGGTGGAGTTCAAAACAAAAATCTTATGTAAATGTATTTGTAGAAGAATGTTAGTTAGATTCTCTGATTTTTTCCTGGACAATTCTGAATCTTGGGTGATAGATTCAGGTGCTTCTTTTCATGCAAGTTCTAATAAGGAGACATTCAAGAACTTTACTCAAGGTGATTTGAATAAAGTATATCTCCAGAAAAACAAGCCTTACAACATTTGTTGGACAGAGAGATGTTGATATCAAAATGTTGAATAGGTAATTTGGGGACTCAAGAATGTTTGGCACATTCCTTGTCTGAAGAGGAGTTTAGTTTCTGTGAGTCAGCTTGCAAACTCAGGCCATGTGACATCATTCATAGGAGATATGTGGAAGGTGTCAAAAGGGGCTATGGTTATAGCTCGTGGTGGTATTAAAGACACTCTATATGTTATCAATAGAAGAGCAGATTCTATTGGAGTAGCATATTCAGATGTTGATGGAGGTCTTTGGCATCAAAGAATTGGCCATACGAGTAAGAAAGCTATGCATTCACTTTTTATTAAAGGAAAGCTTCATGGTTTAAAATCTATGGACTTAGATTTTTTGCGAAGTTTGTGTAGATGACAAATAACATAGGTTGAGTTTTTCAAGTACTAGTTCAAAGGTTGTTGACCTCTATAACAACCAAGATAAAATTATCATCAAAATAAAATAAATATATAAAATACCTGCACAGTCGGTGCCCTATACCCTGCAATGGTGCCAAAATGTAACTTCTCTGCGATTACCTGCTCTTCCCATCGTTAAAATGCAAGAAAAATGAAGTTGAAGGCTTCGGTCTCCATATTCAACACACACAAAAGCTTCTCGATCCCTTCCCGACTCCCTGTTTTCACTCATCGCTCTCTTCCACTCAACCCACGACTGAGTTGAAACCGAAGACCAAATTCCCCTCTCTCGCGAACCCCTAATCGAAGACCCTTCGACCTTGCTTCTTCTAAGCAACCAGAGGAAGATTTGCCCTGCCCTAGTCGCACCATACGCGCAAGCCGCGAGCTCCCGTCGCTGCTTCCGATCATGCTTACCTAACCCGAACTCCATAGCAGACCGGCCTTCCCCAAGCTCTAATCTCCCCTACAGCAGCTAATCCCAAGCTCCAATCCTACCTCCCAGCTCTAGCCGACGTCTACAAGTTGACCGACCCCAGCCTTTACTCTTGTGATCAAATCTCTTGTCCTTTTCCTCCTTAATCGCAAGACCTCCAAACCCAACCTCCTTCCCCCTATGATTTTCGAATCCTTGACCTAACTCGACGTCCATCTAGCTTAAAAGCAAGGTAGGACGATTCCCACACTACCACAAATCGATTCCTCTACTCCAGCTCTTCCCTACAAGCCGATTCCTCTTCACTGTTACAGAGGTAAAATTTTGATTTGATTGTTATAATTATAATTATAGCAATTATGAGTATTTTTATAATGTTATGTTATTTTTATTATCTGTTATTATCAGGGACTTTTTATTATTGTTATTATTATTATCATTGTTATCATTATTATTTGTATATAAAATGCAAAAAAAAGGGGGGAGATGTTTCAAAAAAAAGAAAAAAAGGGAAACAAAAGAAAAGATAGAAAAAAGAAAAAAGAAAAAGAAAATTTGTGCATCGTCGTCGCCACTTCTCCACGAAGCCCCCTCAACTCAAAACCCCACATTCGACGTTTGTGTAGAGTCAGAAAATCACTCATACATGTCTTTCTCTAGAGTGGTGGGAAGGGAATCCGGTGCGGCACCTACGGCGAGGCGGGTAGGCCCTATACACACTATTGTAGAGTAATGTGGACAACCTTAAGTACCAGTATGCAGCTCTGTACCTGCATGAAAAACAAACTGCATTTTTTTTAAACAGGTGCTCGATGACCCAATGTTGACCTTTGTATAAAGAAACAAAAAATAAAAAAAAATATACGCATACCTCTGCTCCGTCGAGACGCCCAAATATCCGCAAATCTTGCAAAAATCCCGCTACTAGCTACAGGACTATTCACTGTAGACGGCGCTGAACCAGTCCAGATATCCCGTTGCGATCGCGTCCGTTCCCGGATATCCTGCGACTCGCCTCGATCAAGCCTCCCTCAGCGTCGTTAAATACCAAACGAAGCCAAGGCTTTCGTTCGCTGCTTCCACACGA
>NW_021318661.1:404961-408243 GCF_001605985.2 Dendrobium catenatum
ATCTGCCTTCTCATGTCGGCGAGTGTGACATTCTCGTTAGCAAAGGGATTCTCCTCGGCTTCTTCTCTTTCTTCTTCTACTTGGGAATGACCACCTCTGCCAGTGGTGGACCCAGTTTCACGACGACGTTGATAAACTCATCTAACCGACGGTTATTGATCGTCATCATCTTCATCGTCATCATAGTAGGCTTCCTCATTAGCATTAATGTGTCTCACCATATAAATTACCTCCATGTCCAAGGTGTCATTTGTTTCTTGTATTTCTTCTTCTAGATTTTCCTCCAGAAATTCATCAATATTTTCTTCCCCTTCAAGGAATTCTTCCTCTTCTATATTTTGATCATCTATATTTTCTTCCAGTACTCAAATTTCCGAGCGGCGACACCATTGGATTTCTGGTTCTTGATTAGACACGGGGACTTCTTCAATTAGTGGGCTGCGATCGAAGTTAGTCTCTTCCTTTGGAGGGGATGGAGGGCAACGGGATCCCCTGGAGGATTCTCCAAGGTGTCTACCATCTGGAGGAGTGTCATTATGGGTCCTTTTAGGGGCCCACTTCTGACGTTGTTTGTTGACGGGGGCGGATCTCCGGGAAGCCTCACCGGATGTCATGCCCAAATCCATTCTTCTTTCTCTTCTATATTCCTTCTCATTCCTTCGAGGCTTTGGCCTCCAGACTTATTTTCCTTTCCACCGGGACCTTTCAGCGGTGGATCCCTGAACATATGGTTCAGGTGTCACACCCCGATGTTCACCGCGTGGGGTATACCTTCTTTCTCTTCTTTCCGCCACAACAGATAGACGTTCTCTTGGCGGGGTTCTCCTGACCTCAATCACTAAAGGCCGTTTGAACTTCTTCTTAAGACCTTTCTCCTTCACGGTCTTCAGGACCCGATAGACCCGGGCTGATAAGGTCTCAGGTTCATTTCTCCTTGGAGGGGCTGGGACTTCACGTCGTTGCTCCCAGGACTTCTTTAGCTCACCAGTGGAGCTATTCCTCTTCACCCATTTTAAATCAGAAAACTTGTTCCGGGTAGGAACATTGGCTTCAGGCACCTGGGCTAACAGATTGGAAGGGTGAACAGGGAGTTGTTATTGTTGAGCTCGGAGTTCAGCATTCATCTTTCTCCTTTGTCTTCTCGTAGGCCCCCCTCCATATGAGGAGGCTTCAGCATTGTACTCTCCAGACGCATATAACCTGGTCGGCAAAGTAGCGGTGTTGGCAGTCACCACTGAGATTCTTCCGTCAGCTACAATCCTCTTGGTTAGTGGGGCTTCAGGCTGTGACAGCCTCTCAAATATAAAAATCCTCCAACGAGAAGTTTCAGAAGCGAGTCGCTGCGCCGGCAGATGCGTGTGACGAGTAGGAGCCTCAGAAGCTCTTGCAATGACAGTAGGAAAATCAACACTACCAAATTGAATGGTAGCTCCAGTGTTTCCGGTCTCTATGACAGCATTAGCTAATTGGATCATGGCTCCTCGTCCCAGTTGTACGGTCATCGGGGTGTTCTGCAGATCCATCTGCATAAATGAAATACGTGTATCTGGCATATAGTAGCAGCATAGTTTTGTATATTGAAAATTGGGAGTTCTGATATTTAAAAATAAAAATTTCCTCCATCTTTCACTTAAAGCGGATGGTGGGGGAATGGATGATAGACCCGATCAAGATCCCATGGTTCCGTCGGCCCGGGCCATCGTGGTCCCTGGTCTACTTAGTCAGAGGAGGTAGTCAACCTAACCTGACAGAAGGATCCTTGTCAGCAGACATGGGTTGCTTCGTCCAATGGTATCTTGTAGACCTAGGATGGGTATTTGCCTAAGTGGACAAATTTAAATCCACCTTAACTAACAGAGGGTTTTGTACCCTATCGATCATATCCTATTGATTCATATCTCAAGGATTTGATACTAATAAGGAACGCATAGACGCTGGCCATAATCGGTATTTTGTGGTGCCATTTGGCGGCAAAACCACTCGGTTCAGAGGGCCCCGGGTCATAGCCGTTTATCCTGCGATGCCATTTGGCGGTAAACCGCCGGTCAGATGACACGTACCACGTCCTTACTGGCAGGAGACTGTTTTGAGAATGGATCCTAGTGATATTTTCGACTAGACATTTGACTCTTTGTGAGCTAGAGTAGTTTTTATTTTTGTCAACCTCGGCAAACTATTGCGGATGGTGGATGAATTTTGCTTTAAGTGGATGGATGAATTTATTTCATTTTAAATATTTTTGGGATTTTTGAAATTTTCTGGGATGTTTAGTGGAGCTTTGGAGTATTTGAAATGGACTTTTGGGAGACACTTGAAAGTATTTGGGAACCCCTCCGGTTGAAATCTGTATTCAACACGGCCATCATCGGGGTGTTCGGGGTCATTTCTCTTTTGTTAATTGAATCTTATCAACTATATCGAATTATTTCATATGTTTTATGCCTTTATTAGTGAATTCATATTATTATAGACCCTTGAAGGCCTAATATAAATATATTAAAACAAATATACCGATCACCATCACCGTATACTTGTTTGATTATTCGAACCCTGTCAACTTCTATAGACTCGTATAGAAGGATCGGGTTCAAACTTGAATTCACTTATTGACCCGCGCAGCATCCCTAGACGTCACATGTGTATCAATAACATATTCGTCGTGGCCCACGCGGGTGTTTGGGGGCATTTTATAATTAAACTCTGTCGACTCCTTTTTACCTGCTAAGGAGGATCGGGTTTAAAATTTGATAACCCGCGCAGCATCCCTAGAAGTCACGTGTGTACCAATAACACGCTCGCCGGGGCCCGTGTGAGTTTGGGATTGTATTTTTCCTTGTAGTGTATCTATGTGTATACAGATTACAGTGCACATGCAGGGCAGGGGCGGAACCAACCTTAATTTTTAGGGGGGGCAAACTTATAAATAACTGTCGGGGGTCCAAGGGGGCAGTGGACCCTAGCGGGGTTCGGTCAGGTCGCGGGGTCAAGGGGCAGCGGCGCCCCCCGGAACAAATTTTGGTTGTAAGCATATTTTTGAAATTCAAATTTAAAAATAAAATAATAAATGCTTTTTACTATTTATTTGGGATAATTGCCTAAATATTATAGTATTTTAAAGTTTTAGGGGGGAAATTGCCTAAAAACCCTTATAATAAAACTAAAATACCTAAAAAAACTATGCAATAAAGTTTTTTTTTTTATTGCCCCCCCCCTCACCCTCACTAAGTTCCGCCCTTGGTGCAGGGGATACTTTGAAATAATTGTAGTTGTGCATATAACTAT
>NW_021318661.1:408343-416542 GCF_001605985.2 Dendrobium catenatum
CCTACAAGTTCCTCCACGAACGGCTGCCGGAGTTGCGTCCGCCCCTTCTCCCTTTTGGCGTGCTCCTTCAGTTTGGCCGAACAAAACATGCGAATGAATTGAAGAGGGGTCGGTCTCTTCATAACTTAGGGAGTTAGGAAAAATCCAATTACCCAAATGCCCTCACTTAAATCCTTCCATGCTTGAATAAACACTAGGAGCATAATATGTATTATAAGATTCTTCTTTAATTTTTATCTACCAAATTAAACGAAATTAGATATAGGTTTTATATATCAATTTGCTCAGAATTTTGCGTTGAATTTTAGAAAATTATTTTCGTCAAAATCCGTCGACTTTGAAAAATTCACTTAAATCTCGTCGCGACGCATCTAAAAGCGTGCGAGGTCTAAAACTGACATTTTTTGGGTTTTACATATGCACACTCCTATATTTGTTAATCATTTTTGGAATGACCTATTATTGAGAGAAAGGTGCATACAGTTAGAATGAGTTGTAAGTTCAAGAACATTTTCATGTACTCCGTTTAATTTGAAATATTATATAAATAAGTTTAAATAATTTCAAAATAAGATGGAGTATAGCTGATGGGCCTTTAAAGGTCCATAGGAAATTACATAATAGTTTAACAAACATTTGAAATTGAATGAGCATATTTACACACTGTAAATTTTAAGTGAAGCACAATCCTAACAAATGCAAGCTACAATACCACAAGTCAATTTTGTCATGACATATAGTTTAAAATAGGAGAGAGATGCAGCTCACAACTAATAACACTTGAAACATACGCATTGTCATTTAAATTAGGATCAAACAACGGCATTTAGCCTATGGTTTGGTTATAGGCAATGATGAGGGTTCAACATGAATGTGAACATATGTGTTTGAAAGGTGTTGGACACCAATCCAAAGACCCTACGTGTATCAACATCCTTTTTGGGCTCTCACATTAAATCAAATGGATGGAAATCACAGGATTTCCACCATTTTACGGAGAGGACAACAAATGTAGGATTATTTTGGGTTTTAAAAATATAATGCAAGGGTTTCTAGGGTCCTAAGGCTCAGGGAACATCAAACACATATCCATGGCTTAGAGAACTAGGGGTCTTGCTAAGTTTTTGTGATTTTACCTCGCCGAAGCAAGTTACAGATGCTCTCGCCTTTTTAAAAGCAAGAAAATGGAGGGATGATGAATTAATTCTCGGTCCAAGTTGCTCTGGGTGCTTCCTCTGCTGATGGATGAGGGGGAGGAAGTTTCCTACCTTCAGTCGAATGAGGAAATAAGGAACTACAGTAGTTCCTGACTCTTGATTTTAAAAGAAAAGTGAAAAGCAATAGCTTTACCCATGGCAGGTCTGATTGAAACTCACTGTAGGTTGCATCTGAGGTCTCAGGCATGGTCCCCTTTGCTCGATCTTGTCCCAAGCATCACGCATGAGAGGCCCTGCACCATTCGGCCCCTCCAAGACACACGCAGGAAGAAGCCCTGATGCTCAGCCGAACTCCTCTAAGAATATGCACGAGACCCCTGGCTCTCTCTCTCGCTCGATCTCCCAGGGTAAACCACATGAGAGAAGGGGTCTCAGCTCCCTGAATTGGCTGCATGTCTCCCTCGCCTATTTTGTCTGGACGAGCCGCATGAAAGAGGAAGCAGGAATGAGCTCTCCCAAACGTTCGGCTCTCCCTCTCACACAACTCTATCTGTCTTCCTCTCTAGGATGGAAGGAAATCACGTAGGAAATGAAACCAAAAAGCTCTACCCGATCTCTCTTTTTCTCTCACTCGGCTGGACGCTCGCAGGAAGTCATGGAAGCAAGAAGAACGAAAACTAAAGAACCCCTTTTATATCCCAATTTCATGGACTCCACGGGATTTAACGAAAAAGCAATAAGCACAGAAATCGAAGATGAAGAAGAGGATCCAACCAGTTGGATTTGAAATTTTGATTTGGAAAGTCAATTGGGTTCAAATTAAACCAATTGGACATGAATTGAGCCCAAATCGAGGTTGATTTGGATCGATTTGAGATAAATTTAATTCAATTGAGTCAATTTTATAAAATTTGATTTGACTCGGCGCCAATTTGAGTTGAATTGAGTTTGACGGGCCTCATAAGAGTTGATCAGGTTCAATTGAACCCGATCTGATCCGATTCGAATCGATTTGAGTAGACAAAAAAAAAGCGTCAATACATCCTCAACAACAACACACAAGATGATTTAGAGTTGTAAGTTTTCTCAGTAACACGCTCCTCAACATCTCAGAACTTAAGAAACTAGAAATCATGTACCCTTTCTATTCGCAAATTCATTTCTTGCCCATATTAACTTAAAGAAGACAACCTAATGAAAAAACTGGGAGCTCAATTTGTTATCATAAAACACGCAAAACAAATTTGTTAAAGAAATAATACTATTTTAGGACAAAAACAGAATTTGACTGACTAAATCCAATTAATTGAAGAAAAATTTCCTTCTTGATACCTAATCGGCTAACACATGTGGCAAGAGATCCAAAGATCTAAAAAGTAAAAGTAAATAAATAAATAAATAAAAACAAAAGAAAAAAAACGAGAGATCCAATGATCTAAATCAAAGATGAATGGTAACAAAAGCAAGTTTAATAAGAAAGGTGCATACCAGCGATTCTTGTGCCCCCATAGTATATGTTAGTCATATCCACGTCAGGGTAAACACCTTCTCCGAAAACATTTTTGCAAAGATCCAAATGGTATCTATAACAAAATAAAGCAACCAAGGGTTTAACTTGTCAACAGCATATATACCCAACAAAATTTTCAGTAACATACCATACCACAAACGTTGATTAATTACAACAATATGACCAACATATTCGCAATGCTTGATTATTATCATTTACACTTGTGACTTGTATAATTAAAGTTGTTTGATACGGAGAGGTCCAACAGACTGCTTTATGATAGCAAATTCCAATGATAAGTCAAATTAAAAGGATCTGCTAGTTAAAGAGAAAACATGACTAAAATATAAAGTTGAATTTTGTGGAAGCGTGGTATTTAGAAAATAAGAGTGAAAAAGTTTTTTCTTAGAGTAAGAAATCAGAATGACATAGAAATGAGCAACATAAAGTACCAGTGATCAAAATTTGAAATTCTTTCCTCATTGGAAAGACAAATTATATTCAATGATATTATTTTAGTTTTCTCTATGTTATATTTTTCTAATTTGATTTTATGTAACATGCCTATGATAATGATTTCTAAAAGAACAGAAAGTATTCTGCAATATTTTGATAAACTTGCTAGATTTGATTTATTACTGCAAGTCATTTCAAATCAACCTCATCATGTATGGTCAAGGTTCCAATCTTCTTTTTCAGGTTCAAGTGGCTGCAGCAATCTCGGTCCTCCTATGCTAGGTCGTTTGTCCCTACTGTACCTGGGACCACAAGTTTGCTACACGAGCAGGTGATACTTGCTAAATGCAGGGTTCCCATCCTGTAACAAGCTTCAGGAGTATCAAATGGATGATTTTTTTTTTTTTTTCATTTTACAGCATTCCTTCATTGGCATTGTCGTTTGTTGGCTACAAAGATTTATGTTTCCCCTCAGGCACTCTGCGTTTCCTCCTGCAAATTTCTACCGAAATTGGAGATGGGAATAGCCATCTTGAACCGGGGCATGAAAAGTAACGTTGCAGTTTGTATTTTAAGTATTTGATGCAGCCATTGTAAGGTCTCAAGCCTTGGATAAGAAAAGTGGAGGGTTACGTCGACAACCAATGTGAAACTTGTTGAATAATTATTACATTAATTCTTTTATACATTGTATAAATGCTTGGGCGTTCCCTAGAAGTGACGCACTATATGGTCTGAATACAATAAAACATGTGCAAGGGCCGCTGCACCAGCACCTTGGTGTTGATTAAATAAGCAAGTATTCCCAAATCATGGGAGGGTGTGCGCAACAAGCTAGTCTATTTAGGTAAGAGTCATAGTAGAAATGATGTAGGTATAATTATAAATAAAAATTTGAAAGATAATATTGTAAAAATTAATAAAATTGAAGATATAATTATATCTTTAAATATTGTGGTTAATACATAAATTATTAATATTATAAGTGTTCATGCTCATAAGTTAGTTTGCATGAGTTCAAAATAAAATTTGGAATGACTTAGAAAAATAAATATAAAAATATCTCTTGAAGAAAGAATTTTTAGTGAAGAAGATTTACATAGATATATTGGTAGAGTGGTAGAAGATTTTAAAGTAATTCATAGTGGATATAAGTTTAGTGAGACTAACGAATGTGTAAAACCATATTAAATTTTACTTTAGCTTATAATTTTTTTTGTAATTGCTAATAATTTATTTAAGAAAAGATATAAACATTTCATCACTTACAAGCAAAGTTTTAAAAAACCAGATTGGACATGCTAATTCGACCGGTTTAACCGTGAGCCGACCACAAGACCAGTCCGGTCCAGCCTGAAAACCGCTTCTGCATCAAACCGGACTGAACCGGTCAGAACCGTCGGTTCAACCGGCGAACCGGTGAACCGACCACGATTCTTTTGAACTGACTGGTTCAATTGTTTTAAAATAAATTTGATATATAACATATACATATAAAATATATTTAATCATATAACATAAATTAATAATAATTTAAATTAAATTTATAAACTTATGTTAGAATTGAATTTATATTTTAATAATTTATAATACATTATATTGTTATATGTAAACTAAATTTAAACTAAAATTCAAATTTAAAAAATTGAAAAAAATTTAAAATTTAAAATTATCATATTACTATGAGTGTAAATTCTTATAATTATGAGATTTAGATTTTTTTTGCTCTTATATGAGATTTTAAAATAATTATTTCACTTAATTATATAAGTTTTATGTTTCATAATTTTTTATTTTGTTTATTTTTATCTCATAATTGGAATGATAACATTATTATTATGTTAATTTTATTAAATTTTGATAATATTATTATTTAATACGTTATTTGGCTCGACCTCGGTTCGACTGGGCGAACCGTAAACCTCTCTTTCTTCTGGTTTGTTCCCCGATCTGATTTTCATAACCTTACAAGAATATATATATATATTTAAACTTAGATTAATTTTCTTATAAAAAATAGATTGTTTAAATTGTAAAGATTGTAAAGTCACTCAAAGTGAAAGTTTACATATATAGTATCATTTATTAGTTTTGCACTTTAAGATAAAGGGGTGCAAAATAAAAAAAAAAATCAAGTAATATTATTCTAGGATTAATTTGGGGTATTTAAAGAACACTAATTAATATTTTTGAGAGTATAATTCAAAATCTCAAGATTTGAGTTCTTAATAAGAAAGCTAATGCTATGTGAAAAAAAAAATAACTTTTGATATTAATAATGTAGAAAAATAAGTGCTTCGAGAATAAAAAAAACTTCTAATAGTTAAAAAAAAGTTTGTGGTAAAATCAAAATTTGCAAGAAAAAAAAAAAGTTTTATTATAAAAATTTATTTAGATGTAAAAGCTTAAAAAATTAGGAAAGATATATAGGACCCATAGGAAGTATAAAAAAGCAATATGAGATCTAAAAAATCTAGATTTTAGTAATTTATATAATATATTATATACTCAGAAGAACAAAAAATGAATGTATATCTATGTTGTACTGATACGGATACGATGACACGGATAACACATGATATGAATATGATACAAGTCAATTATTAAAAGTACATGACACGAGTACAACGCGGATAAGACATTATAATTTATAAATCATGCATTAAAATTAAGAAAATAATCTAAGCATACTATTTAAAATGACGAAAAAAATATTAAAGCAACATCATAATTAGTCTAGTACAAGATCAAAAACATAAACATAAGCATAAACTACCTAGCATATGAAGTTTCAACTATTTAGTGGACGGAATGATAAGACTAGCTTCATCAGGGATTTGTCTTTGGACTTCTATATCATCTTCAATAAATATCATTGCTTTTAATTCAAACTTATCAAATGAAAGATTAGCAATCTTCAATATTCTCATATCATCAAGGGACTCAAATCCATCTACAACAACATGCCATATTATGTTATCTCCTTCCATATAAGTTGGAGCCTTTCTTGATAAAAGTCAAAATTTTATATGCACATAAACTAAATCTTCAACCCATTGTGGAGTAATTTTGTTCCTTTCCATTAAATTGATGAAAGAGTACGTGCTCCAATTTCTCTTACAATAAGAGGAGGCTAAAACCTGACCAAGATGTTTTATGGCGATTGTTTCAAATAGAGCTGCTAAAGCTCCATGCATCAACCACCACAGTTTTGGATCTATTCTCTACCTATCACGCAAAGACTCTTGATCACCAAAATCTTCTAAAATAAAGAACAAACTAACAATATCAAGCCTTTATACCACTATGTGGGGTCGACTACATGAATCATTTTTCTCTATTATGCTCGTTAAAAGTTAAATTCTCATTCAAATCCAATAAAGGTCATTTTTAATATGTTATAACCAAGTCTTTTTAGGTCTACCTTTACCTTTCTTAACATATGTTAAATCTAATACATTTACTTTCTTCATCGGGTCATCGAAAGGCCGTCATAGTATTTTTAGCTGCACAAATATTCTTCAAAGCAAGATTAAGTACATGCATAACACATGGTGTCCAAAAAATGTAAGGATATGCTTGTTCTACAAGTAAACCTGCAACTTTAGAAATAGGTGCATTATCAGTAATAACATAGATGATATTAGAAGGTCCAACCATCATGATTATTTTTTTTATCAAACTAGACATGAACTTATATTTATATTGACCTTCACAGTTTACAATTTTAATGAAATAGGATAGTTTTTTGTTACAGCTATGAAGTTGATAAGTGGTCTTTTTGTGGATTTGTCCACCATCACAAACCAAACTAACTCATTTTCCTTCCAAACTCATTTAGTTAGCACAAATAATTTTTCAATGTTAGCTCTCTCTATTTCCAATAACTTTGTTCTAATAGCATTGTATCTTACTGGCACGTAATTTGCAGGATTGCTACTGTAAGCAAAAGTAAATTCATTCTTGTAATGTGAATTTCTTGCCAAATTGAAAGGAATGTCAGCTGAATAAAACATTCTTGTTATTTTCTCAGCTAACAATTCTCTCATTTATAAATTAAATGCTTTTTCTAAAGAACTATTTGTAATAGCTTTTCTTATTTTAGGTTCATATCCCTCTATCTTAAATGTCCCTTATTCACAATAATATCATCAGTCCTTTAACCAAAATTAGCAACAGAATTAGACATTTAACAAATTATGAAGCAAAATTAAACCCTAAAAAGTAGCAGTACACCTTTTGAGTTTATCTTGCTTGCTATAACCCTGAACCATAATGCTCAAGATAGTTGAACCCATGAAGCGTAACCCTCTTCTTCGACAATTGCAAGGAAGATGAACCCTCAAAGCACACAAAATGGAAAATAGATTGACGTTCATGTACCCTTATTTGCCCAAGAAAATGAAGAAGACACAAAAACGAACCTTTAATCGCTCATTCACCTCACCTACCTTCGAAAATAAACACCTTCAACAAAGACGCTAGCTCCTTCAGCCTCGCCATCTCATGTATGTAAACTCCTTCCATCTCGCCTGCTCGCATGTTACTCATAAAGATGAGCAAACGACGAAGATAAAGCAGACGACGGAAGATGCACACTCCTTCAGCCTTCTTTGCTCATGTATCACCTTCCTGCGACATCGTCAGCTTGTATAAATGAAAATGCTCGTGTAAACAAAAACACAGAAAGCCCTAGCTTCCTGCTCGTGGAAATGAAATACTCAAATACGATGCGGGCTATTCTTTTTTTTTAATTAATTAATTTTGTATTATTTAATAGGGCACACGTGTTACATTTGGCCTATATTAAGAAAGGTAAAGGTAAGCCTAAAAACACTTGGTTAGAAAATATTTAGAAAAAAAAAATTTTATTAGATTCAAATGAGAATTTGACTCTTAATATGACATAATGGAGAAAAAAGATTCATATAGACGATCCCACATATTGGGGTAAAGGTTTGATGTTGTTAATGTATTATTTAATAAGACACACATGTTCGATATGCGTAGCCTTTTTAATTTAAAAATTATTTAATGGGATACATTTTTGCCGTATCAGACATGTGCTCGAGCCAT
>NW_021318661.1:416642-424441 GCF_001605985.2 Dendrobium catenatum
TTTCCCCCAACACCCTTAGGAGAAATGTCAGGTGATCGTCTTCAATTGAGAGATCCTGCGATCCGGGGAGACCCCATCGCACTGTATGATTGCGAGCGGAGGCCAAATAAGGAAGCGAGGGTAGATGATACACCGTCAACTGTTACAAGTGACTTCCTGATTCTTTTCCGTAAGAATTTTCATTTCCCGAATGATGTGGTGACGATTGTCCCTAAGAGGTCTGATCGGGCTAGCCTTCCTCCTCCCGGGTACTTGATTATTTTTTAGACCAATTTGCGAGCAGGGTCATGCTTTCCACCCTCCTGCTGAATTGATCGAAATTTTACGGCGATGTGGGGTGAACCTATCCCAATTTTCATTCAGTGCAATGTCGGTGACTATGGGGTTAATTGCGCTCTTTAGGGATCGGGGAGCTATTTTGATGCCTGAGCATCTTTCACGGATGGGTCGACTTACTAGTGACACGCATGTGCTTGTAACCTTCAGATCCAAATGGTTGGATGTGCGTACCCGTGATCCTTCAAAGAACTGTGCTAGTGCATTTTTCTTTGTGAAAAATGATTGGGGCCTGATAGAGAAGTGGGGGAAGATGAAGGATCTGCCATCCCCTTAGCCCCTTTGCATGTCAGGGAAAATACATAATAAGGATCCTGAAGGTTCCTGACATCGAACATCTTCTATTCGAGGTTCGTCACATGAGTAGATACACCGAGGAAGAGTTCTTGTTTATGGTTGGGCTGTCGTTCCACGCTGGAAGGTCTGATGCAAGGATGTTGAAGCTGACTTACAAGGTTCCCGAGCCCCCTAACCCAGCTTCAAAGGTGGCCCCTAAACGACCGGCAAGAAATAAAGACCCCCGGGTTTTGAAGAATAAGAGGTTGGAGGGGACTGCGACAAATACCGACAAAGCTCTACCTGACTCTTCCCCAACCAAGTTGCACATCCCTGAGGATGTTTTGAACCATCAATGTATCGAACGCCGCAGAATTGGCGATGTGGTAAGTAATATCTTCCCAATGCTTTTTCTTCTTTTTTTTCTAGGGTGGAATCAAACACATTTTTTTTCTTTCTTATTTCAGTTTTCGCACCTTGGAATCGAGCTCAACGATGCTTTGAATGAATGGAACAGTGAATTTTTGAAGATAAAATATCTTCAAGGAGAATTCAAGCGGAAGTACGATCAGAAGACCAAGGAGGTAAAGGTGCTTGAAGGGGAGTTGAGCGAGTGCAGAACTGAGTTGACCAACATAATGCACTCCTTATCTCTTCAAAATCGGCAGGCAAATCGACATCAAATTGATTTGGCGGAGGCACAAGTGACAATCACCCAACTTTTGAATGATCAAAAGGCCTCCGAAGAGAAGATAGTGTCGCTTGAGGCAAAGGATAAGAGGTCCCAGACTCTTATAGCTGAGAAGGAGTCCGCTTTGTTTGGCTCAGAACCTTCAAAAGTCATTGAAGATTTTAAGAAGTCTATAGCTTTTAAGACCATCATCCAGGATCATGTTCAGGAGGCTCGAGACCATATCTATGATATATAAGTGAAGGCCTTGGAGCAGCGGTGTGTTGAAGATGGATTCATTCGGGGTTTTTTGAAAGGAGTTCGCCTTATACAGCGGAAGACCGGAATTCAAGTCAAAGTCGTGACCCCTAGCCAAGCTTCATATGACTTTCCTTCATGTTCTGATGGCGACGAGATAGAGAGTGAGCTTCAGAAGGTCTTTGATCTTGATGTGGATGATGAGATTGTAGATAATGAGTAGCGTTTTTATTTTCTGCTATTTGTACTGCTTTTCTTTTTTAGCGATTTGTACTTGATGTTTGTATGGATATATGTAATCTTATATGATTTAATAAAAAAATGTTGGTATTTTTATTTGGCTAGTAAACATTTTAGTGTCTTTATTCAACTTGAGCGAATTTTATTTATGCTTTTTTAAGGTACTCGACTTATCTAAAGTTTCTAGTTAATGCATTCCAACTTGTGTGGAGGTTAGGAGAATCCACTAAGGATGTATGACCTATCCAAGGTTGTATGTCAGAGCGTCACTCGATGACGTTAAACTGTGTGGAAGAGATCGAAAGAATCCACCAATGATGTGTGATATATCCGAAGCTGTTTGCCAGAGTTTTATCGATGGCGTTAACCTGTGTGGAAGAGATCGAAAGGATCCACCAATGATGTAAGACCTATCCAAGGTTGTATGTCAGAGTCCTGCTCGATGACGTTAACCTGTGTAGAAGAGGTCAAGAGAATCCACCAAGGATGTAATACATATTCGAGGTTTTTTGCCAGAGTTTTCCTGATGGCGTAAACCTGTGTGGAAGAGGTCAGATCGAATCCTCCTGGGATTGATCATCCAGTGATTGAGCTACAATAATGATTGTGTGTTGCTCGAATCAAAGACATTGAAGTTCACAGCTTGTGTGAATCTATCAATACGATTTTACTTAAAGAAGACAAAGAAACATAGTCTTACTGCATTAAATAAAGGCACATCTCCCTGAGATAACTTAGGGATGAAAAAGCTACAAACACCACAAACAACAATGTTCAAAACTAAAGACATACAATACTAAAGGCACACAATGCTAAAGACATATAACAAGTAGCATTATGGTGCTCTACTGATAGTACTTGCGGAGATTGTCTACATTCCAAGTCCGAGGAAGCATCTTTCTCTCAGCATCCTTCAATTTGAAAGTTTTGAGCTTCACCACAGCTGCTACTAAGTATGGACCCTCCCAGAGGGGAGAGAGTTTATTTCATTGAGGGCCTTTTCCTGCCGCCTCAATGCTGCGTAGAACTAGATCTCCAATCGATATATGTTGTGGTTTCATCCTTCGGTTGTAGTGACGGGCAACTCTGGTGATATGCAGCTACCTTAAGCATCGCCTTATCTCTTGCTTCTGAAAGGAGGTCTAGGCTGTACTTGAGTTTTTCGTCATTGCCGTTGAAATCAAAAGTTTGAACCCTATGACTTAGGACTCCAATGTCAACGGGAATAACCGCTTCTGTGTCAAAGCAGAGATTGTACGGGGTTTCTCCTGTTGGAATTCTTGCGGTGGTATGATAAGCCCAAAGGACATTTAGGAGCTCATCAACCCATTGCCCCCCAGCCTTCTCCAACCGAGTCTTCAATCCCTTCAGAATAATTCAATTAGTGACCTCCGTTTGTCCGTTAGTCTGAGGATGGGCCACAACCGTGTGTACTAGCTGAATATGGAGATCTTGGCAAACTGTGGTGAAGACCTTTCCAGTGAACTGCGTTCCGTTATCGATAATAACATTAAGTATGAATGTCAAAACGACATATTATGTTCTTCCATAAGAATTGTTTGGCATTTGTTTAGGTGATTTTTGCCAAAGGTTCTGCCTCTACCCATTTTGTGAAATAGTCTACAGCCAAGATGATGAACTTCCGTTGACTTGTGGCTACAGGAAAGGGTCCTACTATGTGAATCCCCCATTGGGCGAAAGGCCAGGGACTCTATAATGTTGAGATCTCTGTGGCAGGTAGATGGGTGAGGTTGGCATGTAACTGACAACTGTTACATTTTTGCACAAACACTAGTACGTCATGCTTGATTGTTGGTAAAACCCCTGTCTCATGACCTTTTGGGCTAGCGCCCTTCCGCCCAGATGTTCTCTGCAAATGCCTGAATGTACTTCTCGGAGTGCATAGTTCGCCTCTGAATGAGGAAGACATTTGAGGTATGGCCTTGTAAAAGAACATTTGTATAACTCTCCATTAATAATGATGAAGTTTGCTGCTTGCCTCCAAAGTCGTACTGCCATTGTCGGGTCTTCAAGAAGATCACCCTCTTATAGGAAAGTGAGAATGGGGTCGATCCAAGAAGCTTCTTTTAATTCATTTATTGATTGAATTGCCATGGGCCTTGAACGCTCAGAAAGTAGATCTCCTCAATATATTTTCTTTTGAAAATATCTCCTATCGTAGAAGTGGCTAGCTTGGAGCCTCTTCCTTCTCTTCCTTCTCACTTCCTTCTCTTCTCTTCTTCTCTTCTTGCTTGGGTCCCTTTTCAAGAGAAATGAGGGGTTTATTTATAGATTTCTGGAGTGGCATGGCCCGTAAATAGGAGATAGATCAAGGGTAAATGCGGAGTGGTTGGATGGACGGCCGATATTGAATCCCTTAATCATGGACCGTTCGTCAGGCATTTGGAGGCCTTAATGATTTCGGAATTCAGTGATCTTGGGCTCGTTGGATTCATCTCGTCGAGCCGCTCGATTCAACTATAAGCTCGTCATATTTGGGAGCCGTTTGGTAACTCAAACAGTGGTATGAAGCTTCCAACAGTGCTTTGGGTCCTTGATTTGGGCTCATTTGGGCTCGGATTGAGTCGAATTTGGTGTCGTTGGGTTCGTATTTTCGAGACGCTCAATTTGACTATAAGTTTGCTGAAATCGAAGTTCAGGTAATCCCGAATTTAATTTTTGAAGTTTCCAGACTGATTTTGCCTCGAGATTCGTGCCCGACCAAAATAATTTTTTTTTATATATCAAAAAGCATTATTAACTCATTTCTTTTCAAGAACTCTACATATCACTTCTCTTAGAACTTTATCATATGCTTTCTACAAATCAATAAATATCATATACATATCCTCCTTATTCTCTCTATATTTCTCCATCAAACCTCTCAATAAATGTATGGCTTCCATAATAGACCTACCCAGCATGAATCCAAATTGATTTTGAGAAAAATTAGTATCACGCTGCAACCTACGCTCCATAACTCACTCCCATCATTTTAAAGTATGACATATTAACTTAATTTCTCTATAATTTGCACAATCCTATGCATCACCTTTATTCTTAAAAATATGAATTAACAAACTCATTCTCCACTCATCTGACATCTTTTTAGTTTTCAAAACAGTATTAAAAAGTTTAGTAAGCCAAGAAATTCCTCATCTCCTAAGCATTTCTACACCTCTATTGGAATATCATCAGGTCAACAGCTTTTTCACGCTTCATTTTCTTTAAAAGCTAAAATTTTTGCATCGCATATTATTTTTTTAGATTCCTTACGTGTCTCTTTATATCTTTCTCAATTATCAGAATTTTTATATATAAACCAATTTTTATAACAAATCTTCTTATGTTTTGTTTTTCTTGCACATTTAGATTCAATCACCAACTATTTTTACTATAATGAGTTTTTCTCTTTGATACTCCAAACACATCTTTTATAATATTTATAATATCACTGACCATTTTTTCCACATAACATTAGCATCCTCATGCACAGATAAGGGGCTCAACTGAGGGGGGAGGCAACTGCTATAAGAGGCGTCGGCTTCAAATAAAGGTTTGAGCGGGTCGGGTTAGAGCAGGTCGACGAGTTGGAGATTTCGTCTGTAGAGCTCGGCTTAGGTAAATTTGGCTTGCGAAGGGGCTGTGGTTTGACAGGGCTTTGTGAGATATTGGCGACGGGAGAGATCCGACCAAGGCCAGGTCGGAGGAAGCGCCGAATTGGGGTCTTTTTCATATGAGGAAGACTAGATGAGGGGATTCAGTCGGGTTTGACACAAGCTGGATAGGCAACTAAATGGGGAAGGATATGTGAATGTAGAGTCGGAGAAAGAAGGGAGAGCAGCGGGATTTCTGTGCAGAAGAAGAAGAGCGAAGGTTCTCATTTCTGTCTCATTTTAACGACACAAATCAGGCGACGATCGAGGCGAGTGCGGGAATAGCGGAGGATTTTGCGAAGAAGTGACTATTTCGACGCCGGATTTAGCAAGATTTCTGCTAACTTTAGGACAAAAATCGGCAGACTTTTGAGACTCAACGGATATAAGGTATGTATGCAAGATTCCCTTTTTCTCTTTTTGTTCTTAACACAGAGGTCAACATAATCCTAAACTATCAATCTTCTTAGCCTTCTCTCCAACCCATTTAGTTTTCTGAATGCATAGAATATTCATCTTCCTATTAATCATAATATCTATTAATTTTATTAATTTTCATGAAAGAGAACCAATATTCCAAGTTTCAATCCTAATTTTAGTTTCATGAACTAGCTTCTTTGCCTACATCCGTCCTTGATGTCAGAACCCTTGCCTATTTAGCAGTGCACCCAGGCACCGGTGCAGCGGCCCTTGCGCACTTGTCTCTGTATTACGATCATACAGCGCATAGCTTCCAGGAGACGCCCTAACATTAACACAAATTTTTTAAAGGATTCATGTCATGCTTATTCGATAAGTTTTACGCTGGCTGTCGACTACCTAACGCAATCCTCCACTTTTCTCATCCAGGACATAGCAACGGCAGTGTTACATCCAGTTATTCCTGTAATACCCAAATTTCCTAAGGATGTACAAATTTGGCTTAATTAAATAATATCCCAATATCACAACTTTCACGAAAAAACACTAAAATTTGATGTCTTTGTTTTCTACTCATTGAATGAAGCAATTTGACATATAGAAGTATATGTCAAATTACAAATGAAGTTGTGGATTGAGGTCAATAGGCTATTAATAGTTATATATTTTAGTTTTCCTGTATTTGCTCAGTAGATAAAAATCTTGGAAATGAAAGTATAGATAGCTTACGCTTATGATTGATGTCTTCAGATATTATATCCTTTATAGTGTTGTTCCATTTGAATGACAAGAATTGTATTGAAAGGTAATGTTGAATAAGATAAATCATTTTTAGTCTCTCCTTTGTTGCATGTTGCATCGACTGTTGGGAAGCAAGTCAGCGCACGGTGTGACAATTCCCCTTAAACTGCAGTTGGTAAAGTAGCATAATCACCAGAAAGAAAGGTGAAATTTGCTCTCTGATGATATTGCTAGTTTCGCAAGCCTCTCTTGGATCAGGGCATTTGTTCAGTGTCAGAAGGTAAAACTTCACACATGTGGTGTATTTAAAATTCACTCAAATCAAGCAAACTCCAAATACATTGAAAATAATGTTTGGAATTTCAAATCACTCAAAAATTATTCTGCATTTGTTTTTCTTCAAATATAAGTATATGAATTTTTTCTTGTTCGAAAACCTTTGCAAAAGCAATTTCTTTGAATTTTTTTTCCTTGATTTTTTATTTTTGATGCATGCATTTTAACATAAATATATTTATAATAGAAGCTTCCTTAGCATTAATTAAACTCAAATACAAAAACAATGAATATCCAAATACTAGCCATGCCTAATTGGGGCAGGTGCATTTTTACTAGTGGGCCATAATGGTTGAAAGAACAATATATAACTGTATAGATTCATTCAATGTTTCAAAACTAAATTCCAATTTCAGTCCTTCAACTCCAGTTTTAGTTTTGAAAGCCACAGAATTTGTTATCTTTTTTTTTTTCAATCATACTTTCACAGATGCGTTAAAAATTTATTTTTAATTTACAAAGTACATCAACCACGCTCAAATATGAGGACATCGATCCAAGATTCAAACATGTGTATCGCCGGAAGCATCGCAGATCGATGGCCACGATTCAGAGCTTATATTTCTAGTTGTTTATGCATTTTATTTTTATGTTTTCCTATTGTACCCTTATGTTGAGTTGAGTCATGTTGGGGCCCTGAGGGCAATTTAGTATTTATTTCTTATTGTATGCTTGAGACCTATATATATGGGTCTTTTCTCTTGTAATAGCTAATGAATACTTGAATGAAAATTGTTTTGTTTCTACTTCTTCTTCTTGCATGAGAGCTTGAGAAGGGAGAGAGCTCAAGGGGAGCAATTCGCAAGGCCCACCAGTCGTTGGAAAAGTCAGCGGCTCGTGGTTAAATTCTTCTATCTTCTCGTTCG
>NW_021318661.1:424909-440404 GCF_001605985.2 Dendrobium catenatum
CAAGCATGTATGGCGGACCCGGAGTTTGAGTGGGGATTAGTATTCAACGCCGACGGAAGCCTTAACATCCTACAATCCCCATTCTTTGACGTGGGATTTGAAGACGACTCCACCGTTGAAGAGTATTTGGAACGAGTTGTGCCGATTATTGCCGACGTCATCGACCGCCGAAGTCCAAGCTACGATTGGAGCATCAACTGTTTACCGTTCCTGCCGTCCTCGCCACCGTCAACCTTTCCGTGGTTCAAGGCCGTTGGGGCCGTCCTCGTGGCATCGTTGGGTTTGCTGAAGACTTTCTCCCGCTAAAACCCCTACTTGAGTGTGAGTGAGCAAGATAACTCGTTGTAAAATTTCTAAATATTAGCCGTGGGATTCTATTTTACTCCGCATGTGCCTTATTATGATAATTTCGAGAGCTATCGCTAATTGTGCCTAAACAACTAGTTGTAATTGCTTATCATAACAACTTTAACAATTGAAAATTCTTGAACCTTACCTTACGATATTTTAATCTTAAATTAATATACTTTGTGATTCGTTATAAATTTCACGTGCAATTCTTGATTGTTTCACATCATATTTGGTATCAGAGCATGGTAGGCATGTACATCATGTTAGAAAAACATCCTAGGGTCTAACCGTTCATTCTAGCTTTAAAATTGCATGCATATCATTGCGTAGTTTCAATTTACTCTCTGTTTTAGCTGCTGTCCATATATTTCCTGCACACTTTCATGAGCATTTAAGTCATCCTAGCTTGTGTCTTTTGCTGCCATTGAACTTGTAGCAATTCTCTAAGTGCATAGGACAACACCACCTTGAGGTTTTACTGCTGTCCACACTGTTTCAGCAACTGTTAGACGTCGTTTAGAGAACTTTTCGTCACTGTTTAGGTGCTGCCTTCACCGTAAGACCTTACCAAAACACTTAGGTGACTTAACCCTTTGCTGAAATTTCTGTCCACTTAATTCCTGCGCCAATTAGTAAACCTTTTGGGCGAGTTTTAGGTAGTAGCCACTTGCTGTCCGCACTCTATAGTCCACCCAAATAGCTTAGATAACTTTGTCCATCCTTTAGCTTGCTGCCCTATTATTTTCTTGCAACCTTTGGAGCCTTTAGGAGCTTAGTTTAGAGTGTTTTGGTGGCTGCCCTTCTGTCCTTAACCATCCCAAAACTCATCCTAAACACCTCGGCTTCTTCACCAACTGTTTGATTTGCTGTCCAAATTTTTCTGCACCCTGTAGTGAGTCTAAGTGAGCCTAACTGAGTGCCTATATGACGTCCCTTACACCCAATCATCTTTGAGTGCCATTTGACGCTTCCCAATGGACCCGATAAGACTCCAAAAGAGTTTATATGACATCGTTAACCTAGTGGGCAATATGACTAGAATTTTAACGGAAAAACCCGTTGACTATCCCCACTCTAATTACATGCCCCACTCAGCTTATCACCCGAGACCTGAGCCTAGGCCTCCACGACCTCACTTAGAGTCACCTTATCGTCTGCCTACCTTTGATAGTTCTTTGGACGTTTACTGCTTTAGGGAATGGGTTAGACAAATAGAGGACTATTTTGAATCATGTCATATCCCTGAGTCCCACCGGGTTAGCATCGCTAAGTCTCACCTTAAAGGTCGAGCTCTTCAATTTTGGGCAAGATTGGAAGATCATAAAGAGTCTCGCGGTGAGTACACTACTTGGAAAGACATGAGGCGAGATATTAACTTAAAATATCGACCCTCTACTAGTGACCGTCATCTAGAGCATCACCGTACCTCTTTCGTTGGGACAACTTGTGGACCTTACTGTGGTCAAGACCACCCACCTCTTAGTAATATCCGGGTTGCTGCCCGACCCTATAGGTCTTCACCTAACCTTGATGGCCGACCCTCTAGTGGGTCTTCTGTTAGACCAGTCTCTTATGACTCCCCACTTGGACCTACTTCTAGCCATCCCAGTCAACCTTTAGCCTCCCCAGTCCTTGACCCTGCAAGTATGATTATAATAAAGGAAAACATTAAGAAGAAGATGTTCCCTGAACCTGAGACTGAGTGCATCCATTTCGTGGATGCTAGTGATATCACTAATGACGAAGAATTCTTTGAGAATGAAACAAAAGTGATTGAATCAGACTCCCAGAATGACTTAAACCCTGAGCTAGGAAAGTTAGAACATGTAAACGTCGACACCTTAACCCACCCCGATCCTAGTCTCCTCGAGGATAAGTCTTTGGACAAAGTATGCCTGTACGATAGGAATATGATCTTGGAATAAGCCAATCTGGCCTTGGACACATTGAATTTAAATTCGGAAGATCCTAATTTAGTCGTATTCCCTACTGAGTTGACTTTGGAGAATCTTGATGGTAATAGTCTCGGGTCGGAAGTGGTTCAACGACACTTACTGCCTGATTTAATTCCCTATTTAATTGACCCTGAACCCATTTATCCTGATTCTATTGAGCATAGTACTATGAGTTCGGAAGATACTGATTTGGGTCTGAAAGTTTTTGAGCCGAATTTGAGTAATGAATCTCCTTTTGTTTTGTTGGAGTCGAGTTTAGGAGTGAGTCATCTAGAGTTACATTTTAACGAGTGTGTCCTTCTTGATTGAACTTATCTCTCCATTCCTCGTACCGACAACAATGTTAGAGAGAGTCTTAGCCCATGCTTTAATGTCACCACTCTAACTGTTGTGCACACTTTCGATAGGAATACCTTACCCCATTTCTTGAGTCTTATATCTGCTGGTGATTCTTTGGACTATCCCCTTATGGTAGTGAGTCAGGACCCATCTTCTTATCATATCCATGACTCCTCCAACATGTCCTCTTTAGTCTTGTCCTCCCCTATTAAGGACTCCCCTTCTCCTAGTTGGATGAATTTGATAGATTACACTGCTACCCCTAGGAGACTAACATCGATCCTAACTGAAACTATATATGGAAGTGCCTTAGTAGCTAAGAATGTCTTTATTGCTCCCCCTAAACCAATTCCCTTAAATTTGGAAACTTTAAATCCCCTCATTTTAGGTTTAACCCATCGTTATGCTTATTTATGTGTGCTTGTGAGTCTGTGTGTTTGCATGCTCGTTTCCTGTCAAGTTTGTCTCTATTTAAAGCTTTGGTGTAAGCCCCAAGTTTTGTCATTCATCCTGCACATCGGGTTTGTGGCATCTGCATTCGCATCTCATCTTCAAGAATTGCACAAAGAAATAAATAAAAGAATTCAACAAAGTAATGCTCAATATAAGATTGATGATGATCGTAAGAAGAGATATAAAGAATTTGAAATTGGAGATTTTGTTATGGTATGGATTCGTCCGGAGCGGTTTCCCCAAGGAGCCGTTAAAAAGTTACATGCTAGAAGTGCGGGCCCCTTTAAGATAATCTTGAAAGTAAACAGTAATGCTTTTGTGTTAGACCTTCCTGAAGGCTTTAATATGAATCATACGTTTAATGTTGAAGATTTAGTAGCTTTCGAGGGACCAGAGTTAACCCTGATATTCCACTTCATAAAAAGCTTTGTGAGAACCCACCTAGTGAGATCCCCAACCTACCTCCACTCCCCAATTTACCCCATTTATCCATTGCGTAGAAGGTTGAAGCTATACTTGACGATGAAATCATTTCCACGAAAGAAGGTGGACGCCAACGGTACTTGGTGCACTAGAAAGGGAAGTCGGTGACAGAGGACACATGGATCGATCAAGAGGAGCTACAGAGTTTGGACCCAGATCTCAAAATAGAGATGTACGAGAGCTCCAGAGATTTTACTCGAAGTGGTCGAGCTTTCTCCCACTTGGGGAGAATGATGAGGACATCGATCCAAGGTTCAAACATGTGTATCGCCGGAAGCATCGCAGATCGATGGCCACGATTCAGAGCTTATATTTCTAGTTGTTTATGCATTTTATTTTTATGTTTTCCTATTGTACCCTTATGTTGAGTTGAGTCATGTTGGGGCCCTGAGGGCAATTTAGTCTTTATTTCTTCTTGTATGCTTGAGACCTATATATATGGGTCTTTTCTCTTGTAATAGCTAATGAATATTTGAATGAAAATTATTTTGTTTCTACTTCTTCTTCTTGTATGAGAGCTTGAGAAGGGAGAGAGCTCAAGAGGAGCAATTCGCAAGGCCCACCAGTCGTTGGAAGAGTCTGCGGCTCGTGGTTAAATTCTTCTATCTTCTCGTTCGTGTTTTCCTCCATCTCCTTCCCCTCCACTACAAGAAATCCCTCCTCAACCTCCATTGCCGCCGCCACTTGGGAACCCGCCGCCAACCACCACCTCAACCCCGGCCGGCCACCTTGCTGGCAACTTCCCCTCACCCACCCAACCCCTTCCCTACACAATTTTCAAATTTGAAATTTGAAATTTGAAATTTCGAATTCTTTCCTAATTTGGAACTCCAATTTAGGAAGGTTTTCAGGATGGAATTCAATTTCAATTTGATTTAAATTGGAGTTATGAAACCTATTGCCACGTCATCAACCTAAATTGGAAGCCCATTTTCCCTTGAATTCCCCTCTCTCCCTCTATGCATGCCGCCGACCCCCCATGGAGAAATTTCCCATTAATTGCTTGTTTAATGCCTTGACCGTTTTGAAATCATAATTTGATTTAAAAGATTTTTCCCTCCTAAGTTACTTAAAACTGAAAGTTACAGTTTTAAGAATTTTTAAACCTCCTCCTTTCCTCTAAGAGCCGCCGGCCACCCTCCTTGATGAGCCCCATTAATTGCTCATTAATCCCCCTTAATTACATTTGAAATTTGAAATTCTTTTCAAATAATTCCCTCCAAATTTACTAAAACCTAAGATTAATTTCAGATTTTAGTAAATCTCTTGCTACATTCACCCAACCTAAATCCCTTCTCACAAAACACCCGCCCCTCTCCCCACCGTGGCCGAACTCCCCCTTCCCCTAAGAAATCCCGCCGGCTCCTCTCTCCTCCTCCTCCTCCTCCCAATGCAAGGACTCTCCCTCACCGCCATTTAATACTCTTCTCCTTGAAGGATTCTCCAACGACAAGCATATATGGCGGACCCGGAGTTTGAGTGGGGATTAGTATTCAACGCCGACGGAAGCCTTAACATCCTACGATCCCCATTCTTTGACGTGGGATTTGAAGACGACTCCACCATTGAAGAGTATTTGGAACGAGTTGTGCCGATTATTTCCGACGTCATCGACCGCCGAAGTCCAAGCTACGATTGGAGCATCAACTGTCTACCGTTCCTGCCGTCCTCGCCACCGTCAACCTTTCCGTGGTTCAAGGCCGTTGGGTTTGCTACCGTCCTCGTGGCATCGTTGGGTTTGCTGAAGACTTTCTCCCGCTAACCCCTACTTGAGTGTGAGTGAGCAAGGTAACTCGTTGTGAAATTTCTAAATATTAGCCGTGGGATTCTATTTTACTCCGCATGTGCCTTATTGTGATAATTTCGAGAGCTATCGCTAATTGTGCCTAAACAACTAGTTGTAATTGCTTATCATAACAACTTTAACAATTGAGAATTCTTGAACCTCACCTTACGATATTTTAATCTTAAATTAGTATATTTTGTGATTCGTTATAAATTTCACGTGCAATTCTTGATTGTTTCACATCACTCAAAGGCTTCAAACCATGCAATAGCAGGAGCTCTACGCACCAAATATGCCTTAAGATTCATATCCTAACTGCTGCATACTTTCAGAATTTATTGTGATAAGTTCCTTTTCTTTTTTATAACCCAATGAGTCTAGATGACCTATATTGGCTCATTAGAAATCTGATGATAAAAAAATTTTTGTGGTGGCGTCCAATGATTTTCTAAATGTTTTCTTTTAGATTAATCAAATGGTCGCGACCAGAGTGATGATGATTGATTCCTCTATACTAGCCAATAGTACTTGCCATTTGGAACAGACCTATACAAGTTCAATTTAAGAAGACAAGTGCAAGTCTATGTTTCTAAGGTTAATTAGCCTAGTGCGTGAATTTTTAGGTTTATATCCAGTAAATTAACTAGATAGGATTTACAAATACTAAAAAGATCAAGAACACAAATAAAAAATAAACTTGATTCTAATAATACAACAACAACAACATCAAACCTTTATCCCGCTACGTAGGGTCAGCTACATGAATCATTTTTCTCCATTGTGTCCTATTAAAAGTCAAATTCTCGTTTAAATCTAATAAAGAAAAATCATTTCTAATATTTTCTAACCAAGTCTTTTTAGGTCTGCCTCTACCATTCTTAACATAAGTCAAATCTAATACCTCTACTTTCCTAACCGTCAGAAGACCGTCGTTTTATGAAAATGTATTTTAAATAATATTTACTGAAAATGTATTTTAAATACAACAAGACATGTGTAATACTTTTTAAAATTTTATATATCTTGAATTTCCAATTTATTCACTCTATATTGTTTGTGCAAAATTATTTAATTATTTATGATTATTTTCATGATTGTATATATTAATGAACTTAAGTCATTTAGTATTTTAGCAACTTTAAGCAAGCATAATTTTATTATTCAATTCATTAATTTGCTAATTATACTTAACTATGTTAATTATTCTATAATTTACTTAATCATGAAAAAGAGTTTAATGAATGATAATTTGATCAATCATTCTTAATTACGTCCTTTTTTATCTCAGTAAATTCCAAAAGTTACATATATTTTACTAAATTTGCTTAACTATGATAGTTATGTGTTAAATTGTTAATGATAATTAATTAGTAATAATTTACTTTTTATTTCTATTGGATTCACTAAATTGTTTACACATGATTTCATATATATCGCTAATATAACCATTAAATTATTTATAATATAAAATTTATTACTATTTACCAAATTGTCTTCCCTTTCCTCACCTTACTAAATGGAGCATATCTTAGTACGCTGATACCAATGTTTCAGATATTTCTGTAATGCTTTCTCTTGCCCTCTTCCTTGCCTCTATATAATGGATATAACAAGATGAAAATTTTATGGATTGGCGAAAGATATGAAAGCTTTATTGTAAAATCATTTTGAAGCGTTTTTGTGTAAAAATTAACGTGCTCGTCAAAATGTGAATCCTTGAAAGCCTCCACGTTGTGATCTCCTTCTCTCTGAATCTCTCTAGTAACTTTTGCACTGAGCTTTCTAGTATACTTTACAATCTATCTAGAGTAGAGATTGAACATTCATCTATTCATTAGTTGATAGCCTTAGGTCACCACCACAGTCTTCAAAGGTTAGAGCTTTCTTGCTAATTTACAAAATTTATATGTGCCAAGTCTTTGAGGACTTGAACATGCTAGGAGTTGTAAAGATTCAATTGAGGTGCTCTTGTTTGAACAAAAGTGTATGCACATGTCAGCTATGATGCACTGATATTTTTTCTCAAAGAAGTATGCAATGTCCGACACGTATTAGACATGATACACCTCCGACATGCCTCTGACACGTGTCAAACATGCCGAAGATGTGACTGATTAAAATAATATTAAAAATAAATCAAACACACGAGTCTGACGCGCGTGCCTAAAATATTTTATAATTTTTATTAAAAAAAAAAATTACATCTCAATTCTTTATTTAGTAAAAATAAAATAAAAATTAAATTTCTTATTTCCTCTCCATAGCCCAAAATCAATCGCCCGCATTCAATACCTAATTTCCTGAACATTCTCATTTTCATTTCTCTCTGATAGGTTGCGGCTAGAATTTCACAACAATGTTAGATGTTATCTCAATAACGACATCCAATGCAATCCCAACATCAATATTTCAAAACATCTCAACACCAAAGTACGACGTTGTGTTGGCATTGATGCTCTACGCCGGCAATTCTATGCCCACAATCAACCCCCATGCTTTCTTGACATCTCATTTGTCCAATATCATCTTAAACATTGAAGGCCAACATCATCTCGAGATCGACAAAATTGATGATGTCTTGACATCAATGCACCCTATATTTTCAATAATTAATGTGTCCCGTGTAAGAGTCATATCGTATCTATGTCCATGTTTGTGCATCATAGCATGTCAGTGAAAGAAAGTGCGTTTATAATTTCTTCGCAAACAGCTCAAGAAGCATGGGAGTTTCTCTAGTAGTAGTTAGTGGAATCTTAAGCAAAAGAGTTTTAAGCATGGATGTAAGCCAATTGGGTGCTAAATCAGGTAAAAATATGTTTTAGTCATTTGCTCTAAAGTTAGATTTTCTTTCCTTTTTTGTATTATTTACTTTAGTTTATGCTTGAATGTTCATTTGGTGATTCACATGTTAATACACTTGTGCGTGTAGAGTACATCAATTTACTTGTGCTCAAAGTCAATCGCTATCACATATAGCATACATATGTATTTGTAACAACATATCATTTTTATTGTAGACATTTGTTTGTGTTTGGTGATTAGTGATTTGATGATATTAGCTTGTTTAATTGAGTTTTTTATTCAAATTGAGCTTATAAGCTTGAATCCTCAGTCACTTGTTACATAATTTATATCATCTTGAATACTCTTATATTAATTTATCGCATCTTCTATACATCTTGAATAACTAAACTTGTTTGTGTTTTCAATTTAATTTTATTCACTGGTGGGTTTGAGCTAAAAAGGATATTGAAATAAGTTGAAAGTATCACATATAGCATGCCCATATATCCATAACATCATATCATTTTTATTGTAGACATTTGTTTGAGTTACTTTGGCATTAGTGATTTGATGATATTAGCACGTTTAATTGAGTTTTTCATTCATATTGAGCTTATAAGCTTGAATCTTCAGTCACTTAATATATAATCTATATCATCTTGAATACCCTTGAATTAACTTATCACATCTTCTATACATCTTGAATAATTAAACCTGTTAGTGTTTTCAGTTTAATTTTATTTAGTGGGTTTGAGCTAAAAAGGATTTCAAATGAAGTTGAGAGCATCCATGTACGCCAAATTTCCACCCCCACCGCCCTTTTGGTTACCCTAGACTACAATTTTAATAATTTAAAATTTTACATATGTTTCTATCCTATTTTTGTATAGCTTTAGTGCTACTGGTGGATGGAACTTCTGGCCTCCATGCAAGTACTCTGGGTTCCACTCCTAAAGTGTCCTAGTGAGACTTAAATATCTTTGAAGAGGTCGGGTATCAGTTTGAGTTTTTAGAAGCAAGAGCAACTGTTTAAAAGGCTGTATCACCCCAAAGTGACCTCAAACTGTCCCTCGAACAAAAGAGAAATAGCCCATGACCAAACTAAATGAGTATAAAAAATGAGCTTCCAATCAGTTTCAGACATTATCAACCCACGGAATCAATGGCCGGATATCCAGAAAAATCGGTGATAATGATTTCAAATATTCAGAAAGTCCTTTGCATTATTGTAACTGCAAGTTGATAACAGTTCCAAACTTCTCACACATTCTTTCTTGCTTTTTAAAAATCGCAAGGCAATGGAAGGAACATAAGAAAATGGATTCTACATTACGAAGAATGATTTCACCTTCCAGTCAAGGATGCAATTTCTGGCAGTTCCACGGGAAGTAGATGTGCATCTGAAATCAAGGAACAAAGAACATTTACAGACCACTAAAAAAGTTAAAGGACAAGCTACGAAGAAAATGAAGAACAGTGGAGGGATAGACATATATAGTTTTCAAAACGAATTCAATTCATGTTTATTATGGTAAATCGGTAACCAATAATAGAAACTTTTGAATTTATTGTTCTGATATCACTTTTATAGCAATTCAAAAAATTAAATAAGTGAAATAACAGCAGTTTTTGGTTGTCTGCAAGATAATCATGTGCTAATCAAGTTAAGAAATAAAAATTGAAAGGAGAGTAACCGTCATGATGTTAGTGCGGAAGATTACATGCAGAGAGCATTCAAAAGATTAGCAAACACGTTATTTTTACTATAAAGCAATGATTTTTTTCCACTTCAAACAAATAGATAATAACTTAATAACGAGTAAGACGATACAAACAAATGCTGCAATTACGAGTCAAGAAACTAAAAACTTTCAATCGTTTTGCTGAAAAGTACAAAGGTGAGCAAAGGATAAAAAATGACAAGGTTGGTACAGTTTTGTCAGTATCAGTTGATTATTCAGCAAAATTAGCCTAAGAAGTTCCAATTTCTCACAAGCGAATCACAAGGAGTCAATTCGAGCTATAAAGGA
This sequence comes from Dendrobium catenatum, assembly GCF_001605985.2. Taxonomy (NCBI): domain Eukaryota; kingdom Viridiplantae; phylum Streptophyta; class Magnoliopsida; order Asparagales; family Orchidaceae; genus Dendrobium; species Dendrobium catenatum. The sequence goes on from NW_021318661.1 coordinate 435,091, forward strand.
GTTGAACAAGACTGGTTTTAGACCCATCATCAAGATAACCCAATCTTTTTTTTTTTAGAAAATTACATGTAATGAAAAAGGATAATCTTATGCTTATTTCAGGTGGCATTTCTCATGCTTTTCTCACAGCTGTTATTTTTTTAAATATTATTGCTTCTTATGGATAAAAAGATTTTTGATTGATTGATGAATGAAATTAATTGCTTCTTCCGAATTGATCCAAATTGTGTATGCAGGCTGCTCCAAATTGTGTAAATGGAGTTGTCTTCCAAAATAGAAGAAATTTAGCATCTCTTTGTTTTTGAATAAATGAAATTAATTGCTCCTACCAAGTTCTTGTAGTATTTGAACAAAATTTTAGGAAGTTAGGATCTCTTTGTTTCTTTTTTTTATTATTATTAGTCTTTAATTTTATTTTATTTTTTCGTCTCGGTGCCAAGCATCCATAACTTTGGCTAATAAATGGAACGCATCTCCAAAATAGAAGAAATTCTAAGTCCATAATCCACTGTTTTTTGCACCTATTCATAAGTCACCGAAAGGATATCACTAGTATTAATCCTAACTAATCGGCAACAACACTTGCAACTACTAATTTCTCATGTTGTCATCCTTTGCACATGGCTCCTTCAGCTTAAAAAGCATGACAATTCATCTTTGTCTTCTTATAATAAAAGCAAGGACTATATTTCAACTTGTTATGAGCTTGTTTTGGTCATGATTAGAAGGTAATCATGCTCACTTTCAGTTGTTTTATCATTTCACTCGAGCTTAGCAACAAACTTGCTTGAAATAATTGAATTCTTAACAGCTACTAAGCTTTTGTATGACATCCATGTAGAATGGGGTCTCAAAAGTACTTATAAGGAGGCACAGAGTATAATACAAACAAAGCTTGATATTTGGTATCAATAATCACATAAAGATTTCTCGAATCTCGAATGATGAAATTAAATTTATTCATAAATATCCGTTGCATGCAAAGAAAGTAAAGTCTCTCCTAATAGAATTTGTTGGAGCCGCTTCTGGTCATGCACAAAGTCTCCAAATTGGACCCACAATGTTTCACGGTTGTTTTTTATAACACCTCTGTTAAGACCATTTTTGTCAAACACAATTGAATTGCTGAGAGGGCCTCATAACCATCTCTTTATTGTCTTCTCCATTCATCACTTCAGGGCCTTTACAAGTCTATGCTGGACTAAAAGTCTAAAACACGACATATCTTGATTTTTTAAAGCCCAAAACTCTTGAGCCCTCAAGTTTCTTGATCTGAAACTTCTTGGTTATTGTATTTGGCTCTAATACTTGTTGTTTAAAAAGAGTACACTTAACTTTATGCCACAGAAGAATTAACCCAGAAGCAAGTAATATGAATTTTCTGTAAACAAGTAATCAGAGCCAATTTGACACCTGAGCAACATCCAACTCTTGTCATTTAGCCTGGGTGAACTAACCATTCTTCTCTATAATTAATTAATTATTATCATTTAATTAATATCTACTCAGCTAATTATAAATAAAACATCAACTGGATGCATGCCGTAGACTCTTAGGACTATACATCATACATAGGACGACACTTACATCTTCAAGTTCAATGGCACCTCTATTTGTCAGAAACTCATTCAAGTTCAATGGCACCTCGATTTGTCTGAAACTCATTAAGTCCTCCTCAAGGCGACCACATAAGCCTAAATTGGATCCAAAACCATTTATAGCCAAGATCTTAAGGCTAGGTTTCAACTTCTAATAGTTATTCAACTAAATGCTGAGAATCAATATGTGTCTCTGAGTTTAGTTAACCATTTGTGGTCCTACCCAACGCATGCACTTACCTACATAAACCTTCTCTAGTTTCAACCACTTCTACTTCTAATTCAACCAAATCATTATAAGCCTTAGCAAAGGGTAAGACACCATTTGAGATTTTTCAAGATTCGACCCATAAAAAGCATATAGATCATGTACCTATGAGTCCGAAAATTCGTGCCCCAGCCTCTCCACGACCATTTCCTTTTAGTGGGCGACGAGAGTTTTAACAAGTTCAGGTTCCGGAGAATATTTTCAGAAGGCATATTAGTTTTCAATAAGAAATTACCCAGAGATTTCACCCTCATTTGAGGGGACTTCATGATTTGAGTTCAAGTTTCCTATAGGTGCAAGGTGCAAGCCCCTATAATTAATTATCCCTCCTGATAACAAGAGAGATATTTTGATTAACGATAGTCATTGAACAGATACGTAGGATCCAGCATATATTGAAAATTGAAATTTATCAACGTGCACTTAAAACGGAGGGTAGGGGGAATGACAATGAATCCGATCAAGATCCCATTGTTCCATCATCCCGAGTAATCATGTTCCCTAATATATTTAGTCATAAGAGGAAGTCGACCATACCTGACTGATGGATCTTTATAAACAGCCATGGGATGTGTCGTCCAATGGTACCTTATAGACTTGGGGTGAATGTTTGACTAAGGGGACAAATTTGAGTCCACCTTAGCTAACAAAGGGCGTTGTGCCCCATCGATTATACCATATTGATTCATTACTCAAGGGTTTAGAGCCAATGGGGTACATACGGACACTGGCCGAGACTGTAATTTAGTGGTACTATTTGGAGGCAAAACCACCCGCTCCGAGGGCCCCGACCATAACCGTTTACCATTGATGTCATTTGACAGCGAAACCATTGATTAAAGGACATGTGTCACGTCCTTACTGGGAAGTGCTTTTCACTAGACATTCACACTTTGTGTGCTGAAGTGCTTTTCAAATATATCCACCTCGACAAACTGTTATGAAGGGTGGAGAAATTTTTTCCCGTCCAACGCCCCGAAGTTGCATACTCGAGTGCCCCAGCGCTGAACGACAGAGAGCAGAGCGCCACAGCGGCCTAGATATGGCACCACAACTGCTGAAGACAGAGGCTTGAGCACCGCAGCGCTTCAATTCGGCGCCGCAGCTCTGCGAGGCGGACTGCACGGTTTTATTTCTCGTTTTCTGAAGGGTTGCGTCCCTTGGAGTTATTTTACTTGGTTTTCTCTTGTATTTTCAGTTAGGAAAAGATTGAGAACGATGCATGTGAGAAGAGAAGAAAGGAGAGCGTGAGAGAGAAGCGAGATCTGTACTTATTTCTCCTAATTTTCATTATGGATTTCTTGGTGTGGCATGTCTCCGTGATTTTTTCCCTATTTTGGATTTTTCCACGTTAAATCCTAGCACCCTTTACTTTTATGTTGCTTTTACTTTCGTGTTTGTTTCGTCGTTGTGGTGTTTACTCCTCATCCTTCCCCAACAGTTAATCTTGATATTTGAAAGTATTTTAAAAGGTAGGGACCCTCCAATGGATGATCAACTTTCAATACGGCTATCATCGGGGTGACATGGTTGTCATTTGAAAATATTTTTTTAGGAATTTGGAGATAGTTACAAGGGTAGAATCCCCTCAAGTTGAGATTAACATTCAACTCAACCATCAACGGGTGACATGGTTGTCATTTGAATATATTTTATAGGAATTTGAAGACATTTTCAAGGGTAGAATCCTCTCCGTTTGAGATTAACATTCAACGCAGTCATCATCGAGGATTAAAATATTTAGTTATTTGAACCTTGTCAACTTTGTTCACCCGATAATTGAGGATTGGGTTCAACAATAGATGATTATGCAAATGCTAGAACCGAGAGATTGTATTTTATGAAGAGATTCATTTAATGAGCCTTTGAAAGCCTAATATGAACTTTAATACTAAATATCCCAGTGGATTTATGATTAAGCATTCTCATATTAATTAAAGTCATGTTGACTCCAATCCTTTCAAGGAGGAGGATCAGACTTGAATATTTGACCTGCGCAACATTCTCAAACCTAAGCAACAATAGGAACACATGCGGGTATTCATATTTGTATAATGATGCGTGCATTTAGTATATTATGCATGATATACGTCATAAAGCATTCATATGATTGACAAGTTACGTCCATTTGATTGGTATGATGCATTGACAGGATTTGCATGATTGACATGTAGGATTATCATGCTTGTCTAAATGACGTCGTGGATCTGCATAACCGTCATAGTACGTTTACTAGTTAGCATAATGAACTTGCACGAATGATGTAATATATTTGCATACTTGCTTTCGTGTGAGACATCCGTATGTTGATTAACCTATGCTCGTGATGCATTTGTATGTTATAACATGTTTGCATAACGCATTACATCTTGCATGATGTGTATGTACAATGTATTCATGTATTATATGCATGTTCATATAAAACATTTATGTGATGATTCAATGTCTTCGTGTAACATAAAATATATTTGCATATCGGCGTGATATGCTTACATAATCTATTCCACATGTTGTAATGTATGTGTGCACAATGCATTTGTATGGTAGGTGGGAATGTCCATAACATATATACACATAACGTACTGCATATTCATGCTATATTTATATTTTTGGGTAACATGCACTTATGTCGTATTTGTATTGTACACTTGCACACTCTTCAAAAGCATTTTTAAGCAAATTCTCCATGCAAATTATTGGGATATATAATGGGATATTACATGTTTCTCGAAAAGACACGCTTCTCGATGCGTCGCATCTAAGTTTAAGAAATCATATTTCAATGCATGAGGGGGCATTTTAAAGTATTAAAAATTAATAAGTTGTGCGAGTGATTGTTATTTGAGTGTGCACAAGATTTCATTTGAGAATTTGCAAACATCTTCTTTTCGCATGTATGAGTATTGCGGATCCAGTGGCGTGTTTTGAAATAGAATTTGTTCATTGTGTGCAGGAAGAGTATTGTAAAGGTTATTTTTTTCCTCCAAGCTACCATATCCTTCAACTTAGCTTGCATAAGTGTGCTTTTTCCTTGCAAGTGAGTTGTATTCATTTGATATGATAACTTGTTACTCTATCCTTCAACTTATCGTAGCGAATCTCTCATTACACTACAAGAAAACAGCTCATTTCCGACAGAATTTCCGGCGGAAATAAATTCGTCGCAAATTCCGGCGGATTTTCCGGCGGATTTCCGACGGATTTTTTTCAACGAATTTCCGACATAATTTTTTATTGTTTTTCCGACGGATTTTTTTCGATGCAATTTCCGGCGGATTTTCCGGCGGAAATTAAAAATTAAATATTTTTTATTTTAAAATATAACTTAAATTATTGAATTAATTAAGTTAATTAATTTTTAATTTTAAATTTTTTTGTTTCTGCCGGTATCAATTAAGTTACTTATTGGATTTTTAATTTTAATTTTTACTTTTTAATTTTTAATTTT